>NW_027149980.1:0-183601 GCF_031143425.1 Pleurodeles waltl | reverse complement strand
ACCTACCAAACCTGTGCATTTTTTGAAAACTATAGACCTAGGGGAATCCAAGGAGGGGTGACTTGCGGGGCTGGGACCAGGTTCTGTTACCCAGAATCCTTTGCAAACCTCAAAATTTGGCTAAAAAAACACATGTTCCTCACATTTCTGTGGCAGAAAGTTTTGGAATCTGAGAGGAGCCACAAATTTCCTTCCACCCAGCGTTTCCCTAAGTCTCCCCATAAAAATGATACCTCACTTGTGTGGGTAGGCCTAGCGCCTGCGACAGGAAACGCCCCAAAGCGCAACGTGGACACATCCACATTTTTTAAAGAAAACAGAGGTGTTTTTTGCGAAGTGCCTACCTGTAGATTTTGGCCTCTAGCTCAGCCGCCACCTAGGGAAATCTACCAAACCTGTGCATTTCTGAAAACTAGAGTTCTAGGGGAATCCAAGATGGGGTAACTTGCAAAGCTCGGACCAGGTTCTGTTACCCAGAATCCTTTGCAAACCTCAAAATTTGGCTAAAAAACACATGTTCCTCACATTTCTGTGGCATAAAGTTCTGGAATCTGAGAGGAGCCACAAATTTCCTTCCACCCAGTGTTCCCCCAAGTCTCCCGATAAAAATGATACCTCACTTGTGTGGGTAGGCCTAGCGCCCGCAACAGGAAACGCCCCAAAGCGCAACGTGGACACATCCAAATTTTTTAAAGAAAACAGGTGTTTTTTGCGAAGTGCCTACCTGTAGATTTAAGCCTCTAGCTCAGCGGGCACTTAGGGAAACCTACCAAACCTGTGCATTTCTGAAAACTAGAGACCTAGGGGAATCCAAGGAGGGGTGACTTGCTGGGCTTGGACCAGGTTCTGTTACCCAGAATCCTTTGCAAACCTCAAAATTTGGCTAAAAACACATGTTCCTCACATTTCTGTGGCAGAAAGTTCTGGAATCTGAGAGGAGCCACAAATTTCCTTCTACCCAGCGTTCCCCCAAGTCTCTCGATAAAAATGATACCTCACTTGTGTGGGTAGGCCTAGCGCCCGCGACAGGAAACGCCCCAAAGCGCAACGTGGACACATCCAAATTTTTGAAAGAAAACAGAGGTGTTTTTTGCGAAGTGCCTACCTGTAGATTTTGGCCTCTAGCTCAGCCGGCACCTAGGGAAGCCTAACAAACCTGTGCATTTCTGAAAACTAGAGACCTAGGAGAATCCAAGGAGGGGTGACTTGCGGGGCTCGGACCAGGTTCTGTTACCCAGAATCCTTTGCAAACCTCAAAATTTGGCTAAAAAAACACATGTTCCTCACATTTCTGTGGCAGAAAGTTCTGGAATCTGAGAGGAGCCACAAATTTCCTTCCACCCAGCATTCCCCAAGTCTCCCGATAAAAATGATACCTCACTTGTGTGGGTAGGCCTAGCGCCCGCGACAGGAAACGCCCCAAAGCGCAACGTGGACACATCCAAATTTTTGGAAGAAAACAGAGTTGTTTTTTGCGAAGTGCCTACCTGTAGATTTTGGCCTCTAGCTCAGCCGGCACCTAGGGAAACCTACCAAACCTGTGCATTTCTGAAAACTAGAGACCTAGGGGAATCCAAGGAGGGGTGACTTGCGGGGCTCGGACCAGGTTCTGTTACCCAGAATCCTTTGCATACCTCAAAATTTGGCTAAAAAAACACATGTTCCTCACATTTCTGTGGCAGAAAGTTCTGGAATCTGAGAGGAGCCACAAATTTCCTTCTACCCAGCGTTCCCCCAAGTCTCCCGATAAAAATGATACCTCACTTGTGTGGGTAGGCCTAGCGCCCGCGACAGGAAATGCCCCAAAGCGCAACGTGGACACATCCAAATTTTTGAAAGAAAACAGAGGTGTTTTTTGCGAAGTGCCTACCTGTAGATTTTACCCTCTAGCTCAGCCGGCACCTAGGGAAACCCACCAAACCTGTGCATTTTATGAAAAATAGAGACCTAGGGGAATCCAAGGAGGGGTGACTTGCGGGGCTCGGACCAGGTTCTGTTACCCAGAATCCTTTGCAAACCTCAAAATTTGGCTAAAAAACACATGTTCCTCACATTTCTGTGGCAGAAAGTTCTGGAATCTGAGAGGAGCCACAAATTTCCTTCCACCCAGCGTTCCCCCAAGTCTCCCGATAAAAATGATCCCTGACTTGTGTGGGTAGGCCTAGCGCCCGCGGCAGAATTCCCGCCAAAGTGCAACGTGGACACATCCAAATTTTTGAAAGAAAACAGAGGTGTTTTTTGCGAAGTGCCTACCTGTAGATTTTGGCCTCTAGCTCAGCCGGCACTTAGGGAAACCTACCAAACCTGTGCATTTCTGAAAACTAGAGACCTAGGGGAAGCCAAGGAGGGGTGACTTGCAGGGTTTGGACCAGGTTCTGTTACCCAGAATTCTTTGCAAACCTCAAAATTTGGCTAAAAAACACATGTTCCTCACATTTCTGTGGCAGAAAGTTCTGGAATCTGAGAGGAGCCACAAACTTCCTTCCACCCAGCGTTCCCCAAGTCTCCCGATAAAAATGATACCTCACTTGTGTGGGTAGGCCTAGCGCCCGCGACAGGAAACGCCCCAAAGCGCAACGTGGACATATCCAAATTTTTTAAAGAAAACAGAGGTGTTTTTTGCGAAGTGCCTACCTGTAGATTTTGGCCTCTAGCTCAGCCAGCACCTAGGGAAACCTACCAAACATGTGCATTTCTGAAAACTAGATACCTAGGGGAATCCAAGGAGGGGTGACTTGCAGGGTTTGGACCAGGTTCTGTTACCCAGAATTCTTTGCAAACCTCAAAATTTGGCTAAAAAACACATGTTCCTCACATTTCTGTGGCAGAAAGTTCTGGAATCTGAGAGGAGCCACAAATTTCCTTCTACCCAGCGTTCCCCCAAGTCTCCCGATAAAAATGATACCTCACTTGTGTGGGTAGGCCTAGCGCCCGCGACAGGAAACGCCCCAAAGCGCAACGTGGACACATCCAAATTTTGGAAGAAAACAGAGGTGTTTTTTGCGAAGTGCCTACCTGTAGAGTTTGGCCTCTAGCTCAGCCGGCACCTAGGGAAACCTACCAAACCTGTGCATTTCTGAAAACTAGAGACCTAGGGGAATCCAAGGAGGGGTGACTTGCGGGGCTCGGACCAGGTTCTGTTACCCAGAATCCTTTGCAAACCTCATAATTTGGCTAAAAAAACACATGTTCCTCACATTTCTGTGGCAGAAAGTTTTGGAATCTGAGAGAAGCCACAAATTTCCTTCCACCCAGCGTTTCCCTAAGTCTCCCGATAAAAATGATACCTCACTTGTGTGGGTAGGCCCAGCGCCCGCGACAGGAAACGCCCCAAAGAGCAACGTGGACACATCCAAATTTTTGAAAGAAAACAGAGGTGTTTTTTGCGAAGTGCCTACCTGTAGATTTTGGCCTCTAGCTCAGCCGGCACCTAGGGAAGCCTAACAAACCTGTGCATTTCTGAAAACTAGAGACCTAGGAGAATCCAAGGAGGGGTGACTTGCGGGGCTCGGACCAGTTTCTGTTACCCAGAATCCTTTGCAAACCTCAAAATTTGGCTAAAAAAACACATGTTCCTCACATTTCTGTGGCAGAAAGTTCTGGAATCTGAAAGGAGCCACAAATTTCCTTCCACCCAGCATTCCCCCAAGTCTCCCGATAAAAATGATACCTCACTTGTGTGGGTAGGCCTAGCGCCCGCGACAGGAAACGCCCCAAAGCGCAACGTGGACACATCCAAATTTTTGGAAGAAAACAGAGTTGTTTTTTGCGAAGTGCCTACCTGTAGATTTTGGCCTCTAGCTCAGCCGGCACCTAGGGAAACCTACCAAACCTGTGCATTTCTGAAAACTAGAGACCTAGGGGAATCCAAGGAGGGGTGACTTGCGGGGCTCGGACCAGGTTCTGTTACCCAGAATCCTTTGCATACCTCAAAATTTGGCTAAAAAAACACATGTTCCTCACATTTCTGTGGCAGAAAGTTCTGGAATCTGAGAGGAGCCACAAATTTCCTTCTACCCAGCGTTCCCCCAAGTGTCCCGATAAAAATGATACCTCACTTGTGTGGGTAGGCCTAGCGCCCGCGACAGGAAACGCCCCAAAGCGCAACGTGGACACATCCAAATTTTTGAAAGAAAACAGAGGTGTTTTTTGCGAAGTGCCTACCTGTAGATTTTACCCTCTAGCTCAGCCGGCACCTAGGGAAACCTACCAAACCTGTGCATTTTATGAAAACTAGAGACCTAGGGGAATCCAAGGAGGGGTGACTTGCGGGGCTCGGACCAGGTTCTGTTACCCAGAATCCTTTGCAAACCTCAAAATTTGGCTAAAAAACACATGTTCCTCACATTTCTGTGGCAGAAAGTTCTGGAATCTGAGAGGAGCCACAAATTTCCTTCCACCCAGCGTTCCCCCAAGTCTCCCGATAAAAATGATCCCTGACTTGTGTGGGTAGGCCTAGCGCCCGCGGCAGAATTCCCGCCAAAGTGCAACGTGGACACATCCAAATTTTTGAAAGAAAACAGAGGTGTTTTTTGCGAAGTGCCTACCTGTAGATTTTGGCCTCTAGCTCAGCCGGCACTTAGGGAAACCTACCAAACCTGTGCATTTCTGAAAACTAGAGACCTCGGGGAATCCAAGGAGGGGTGACTTGCAGGGTTTGGACCAGGTTCTGTTACCCAGAATTCTTTGCAAACCTCAAACTTTGGCTAAAAAACACATGTTCCTCAAATTTCTATGGCAGAAAGTTCTGGAATCTGAGTGGAGCCACAAACTTCCTTCCACCCAGCGTTCCCCCAAGTCTCCCGATAAAAATGATACCTCACTTGTGTGGGTAGGCCTAGCGCCCGCGACAGGAAACGCCCCAAAGCGCAACGTGGACATATCCAAATTTTTTAAAGAAAACAGAGGTGTTTTTTGCGAAGTGCCTACCTGTAGATTTTGGCCTCTAGCTCAGCCAGCACCTAGGGAAACCTACCAAACATGTGCATTTCTGAAAACTAGATACCTAGGGGAATCCAAGGAGGGGTGACTTGCAGGGTTTGGACCAGGTTCTGTTACCCAGAATTCTTTGCAAACCTCAAAATTTGGCTAAAAAACACATGTTCCTCACATTTCTGTGGCAGAAAGTTCTGGAATCTGAGAGGAGCCACAAATTTCCATCCACCCAGCGTTCCCCCAAGTCTCCCGATAAAAATGATACCTCACTTGTGTGGGTAGGCCTAGCGCCCGCGACAGGATTCGCCCCAAAGCGCATCGTGGACACATCCAAATTTTTGAAAGAAAACAGAGGTGTTTTTTGCGACGTGCCTACCAGTAGATTTTGGCCTCTAGCTCAGCCGGCACCTAGGGAAACCTATCAAACCTGTGCATTTCTGAAAACTAGAGATCTAGGGGAATCCAAGGAGGGGTGACTTGCGCGGCTCGGACCAGGTTCTGTTACCCAGAATCCTTTGCAAACCTCAAAATTTGGCTAAAAAACACATGTTCCTCACATTTCTGTGGCAGAAAGTTCTGGAATCTGAGAGGAGCCACAAATTTCCTTCTACCCAGCGTTCCCCCAAGTCTCCCGATAAAAATGATACCTCACTTGTGTGGGTAGGCCTAGCGCCCGCGACAGGAAACGCCCCAAAGCGCAACGTGGACACATCCAAATTTTTGAAAGAAAACAGAGGTGTTTTTTGCGAAGTGCCTACCTGTAGATTTTACCCTCTAGCTCAGCCGGCACCTAGGGAAACCTACCAAACCTGTGCATTTTATGAAAACTAGAGACCTAGGGGAATCCAAGGAGGGGTGACTTGCGGGGCTCGGACCAGGTTCTGTTACCCAGAATCCTTTGCAAACCTCAAAATTTGGCTAAAAAACACATGTTCCTCACATTTCTGTGGCAGAAAGTTCTGGAATCTGAGAGGAGCCACAAATTTCCTTCCACCCAGCGTTCCCCCAAGTCTCCCGATAAAAATGATCCCTGACTTGTGTGGGTAGGCCTAGCGCCCGCGGCAGAATTCCCGCCAAAGCGCAACGTGGACACATCCAAATTTTTGAAAGAAAACAGAGGTGTTTTTTGCGAAGTGCCTACCTGTAGATTTTGGCCTCTAGCTCAGCCGGCACTTAGGGAAACCTACCAAACCTGTGCATTTCTGAAAACTAGAGACCTAGGGGAATCCAAGGAGGGGTGATTTGCGGGGTTTGGACCAGGTTCTGTTACCCAGAATTCTTTGCAAACCTCAAAATTTGGCTAAAAAACACATGTTCCTCACATTTCTGTGGCAGAAAGTTCTGGAATCTGAGAGGAGCCACAAACTTCCTTCCACCCAGCGTTCCCCCAAGTCTCCCGATAAAAATGATACCTCACTTGTGTGGGTAGGCCTAGCGCCCGCGACAGGAAACGCCCCAAAGCGCAACGTGGACATATACAAATTTTTTAAAGAAAACAGAGGTGTTTTTTGCGAAGTGCCTACCTGTAGATTTTGGCCTCTAGCTCAGCCGGCACCTAGGGAAACCTATCAAACCTGTGCATTTCTAAAAACTAGAGATCTAGGGGAATCCAAGGAGGGGTGACTTGCGCGGCTCGGACCAGGTTCTGTTACCCAGAATCCTTTGCAAACCTCAAAATTTGGCTAAAAAACACATGTTCCTCACATTTCTGTGGCAGAAAGTTCTGGAATCTGAGAGAAGCCACAAATTTCCTTCCACACAGCGTTCCCCCAAGTCTCCCGATAAAAATGATACCTCACTTGTGTGGGTAGGCCTAGCGCCCGCGACAGGAAACGCCCCAAAGCCCAACGTGGACACATCCAAATTTTTGAAAGAAAACAAAGGTGTTTTTTGCGAAGTGCCTACCTGTAGATTTTGGCCTCTAGCTCAGCCGGCACCTAGGGAAACCTACCAAACCTGTGCATTTTTTGAAAACTATAGACCTAGGGGAATCCAAGGAGGGGTGACTTGCGGGGCTCGGACCAGGTTCTGTTACCCAGAATCCTTTGCAAACCTCAAAATTTGGCTAAAAAAACACATGTTCCTCACATTTCTGTGGCAGAAAGTTTAGGAATCTGAGAGGAGCCAGAAATTTCATTCCACCCAGCGTTTCCCTAAGTCTCCCCATAAAAATGATACCTCACTTGTGTGGGTAGGCCTAGCGCCTGCGACAGGAAACGCCCCAATGCGCAACGTGGACACATCCACATTTTTTAAAGAAAACAGAGGTGTTTTTTGCGAAGTGCCTACCTGTAGATTTTGGCCTCTAGCTCAGCCGCCACTTAGGGAAACCTACCAAACCTGTGCATTTCTGAAAACTAGAGACCTAGGGAAATCCAAGGAGGGGTGACTTGCGGGGCTCGGACCAGGTTCTGTTACCCGGATCCTTTGCAGACCTCAAAATTTGGCTAAAAAAAACATGTTCCTCACATTTCTGTGGCAGAAAGTTCTGGAATCTGAGAGGAGCCACAAATTTCCTTCCACCCAGCGTTCCCCCAAGTCTCCCGATAAAAATGATACCTCACTTGTGTGGGTAGGCCTAGCGCCTGTGACAGAATTCGCGCCAAAGTGCAACGTGGACACATCCAAATTTTTTAAAGAAAACAGAGGTGTTTTTTGCGAAGTGCCTACCTGTAGATTTTGGCCTCTAGCTCAGCCGGCACCTAGGTAAGCCTAACAAACCTGTGCATTTCTGAAAACTAGAGACCTAGGGGAATCCAAGGAGGGGTGACTTGCTGGGCTTGGACTAGGTTCTGTTACCCAGAATCCTTTGCAAACCTCAAAATTTGGCTAAAAACACATGTTCCTCACATTTCTGTGGCAGAAAGTTCTGGAATCTGAGAGGAGCCACAAATTTCCTTCTACCCAGCGTTCCCTCAAGTCTCCCGATAAAAATGATACCTCACTTGTGTGGGTAGGCCTAGCGCCCGCGACAGGAAACGCCCCAAAGCGCAACGTGGACACATCCAAATTTTTGAAAGAAAACAGAGGTGTTTTTTGCGAAGTGCCTACCTGTAGATTTTGGCCTCTAGCTCAGCCGGCACCTAGGGAAACCTACCAAACCTGTGCATTTTTTGAAAACTAGAGACCTAGGGGAATCCAAGGAGGGGTGACTTGCTGGGCTCGGACCAGGTTCTGTTACCCAGAATCCTTTGCAAACGTCAAAATTTGGCTAAAAAAACACATGTTCCTCACATTTCTGTGGCATAAAGTTCTGGAATCTGAGAGGAGCCACAAATTTCCTTCCACCTAGCGTTCCCCCAAGTCTCCCGATAAAAATGATACCTCACTTGTGTGGGTAGGCCTAGCGCCCGCGACAGGAAACGCCCCAAAGCCCAACGTGGACACATCCAAATTTTTGAAAGAAAACAGAGGTGTTTTTTGCGAAGTGCCTACCTGTAGATTTTGGCCTCTAGCTCAGCCGGCACCTAGGGAAACCTACCAAACCTGTGCATTTTTTGAAAACTATAGACCTAGGGGAATCCAAGGAGGGGTGACTTGCGGGGCTGGGACCAGGTTCTGTTACCCAGAATCCTTTGCAAACCTCAAAATTTGGCTAAAAAAACACATGTTCCTCACATTTCTGTGGCAGAAAGTTTTGGAATCTGAGAGGAGCCACAAATTTCCTTCCACCCAGCGTTTCCCTAAGTCTCCCCATAAAAATGATACCTCACTTGTGTGGGTAGGCCTAGCGCCTGCGACAGGAAACGCCCCAAAGCGCAACGTGGACACATCCACATTTTTTAAAGAAAACAGAGGTGTTTTTTGCGAAGTGCCTACCTGTAGATTTTGGCCTCTAGCTCAGCCGCCACCTAGGGAAATCTACCAAACCTGTGCATTTCTGAAAACTAGAGTTCTAGGGGAATCCAAGATGGGGTAACTTGCAAAGCTCGGACCAGGTTCTGTTACCCAGAATCCTTTGCAAACCTCAAAATTTGGCTAAAAAACACATGTTCCTCACATTTCTGTGGCATAAAGTTCTGGAATCTGAGAGGAGCCACAAATTTCCTTCCACCCAGTGTTCCCCCAAGTCTCCCGATAAAAATGATACCTCACTTGTGTGGGTAGGCCTAGCGCCCGCAACAGGAAACGCCCCAAAGCGCAACGTGGACACATCCAAATTTTTGAAAGAAAACAGGTGTTTTTTGCGAAGTGCCTACCTGTAGATTTAAGCCTCTAGCTCAGCGGGCACTTAGGGAAACCTACCAAACCTGTGCATTTCTGAAAACTAGAGACCTAGGGGAATCCAAGGAGGGGTGACTTGCTGGGCTTGGACCAGGTTCTGTTACCCAGAATCCTTTGCAAACCTCAAAATTTGGCTAAAAACACATGTTCCTCACATTTCTGTGGCAGAAAGTTCTGGAATCTGAGAGGAGCCACAAATTTCCTTCTACCCAGCGTTCCCCCAAGTCTCCCGATAAAAATGATACCTCACTTGTGTGGGTAGGCCTAGCGCCCGCGACAGGAAACGCCCCAAAGCGCAACGTGGACACATCCAAATTTTTGAAAGAAAACAGAGGTGTTTTTTGTGATGTGCCTACCTGTAGATTTTGGCCTCTAGCTCAGCCGGCACCTAGGGAAACCTATCAAACCTGTGCATTTCTGAAAACTAGAGATCTAGGGGAATCCAAGGAGGGGTGACTTGCGGGGCTCGGACCAGGTTCTGTTACCCAGAATCCTTTGCAAACCTCAAAATTTGGCTAAAAAACACATGTTCCTCACATTTCTGTGGCAGAAAGTTCTGGAATCTGAGAGAAGCCACAAATTTCCTTCCACCCAGCGTTCCCCCAAGTCTCCCGATAAAAATGATACCTCACTTGTGTGGGTAGGCCTAGCGCCCGCGACAGGAAACGCCCCAAAGCCCAACGTGGACACATCCAAATTTTTGAAAGAAAACAGAGGTGTTTTTTGCGAAGTGCCTACCTGTAGATTTTGGCCTCTAGCTCAGCAGGCACCTAGGGAAACCTACCAAACCTGTGCATTTTTTGAAAACTATAGACCTAGGGGAATCCAAGGAGGGGTGACTTGCGGGGCTGGGACCAGGTTCTGTTACCCAGAATCCTTTGCAAACCTCAAAATTTGGCTAAAAAAACACATGTTCCTCACATTTCTGTGGCAGAAAGTTTTGGAATCTGAGAGGAGCCACAAATTTCCTTCCACCCAGCGTTTCCCTAAGTCTCCCCATAAAAATGATACCTCACTTGTGTGGGTAGGCCTAGCGCCTGCGACAGGAAACGCCCCAAAGCGCAACGTGGACACATCCACATTTTTTAAAGAAAACAGAGGTGTTTTTTGCGAAGTGCCTACCTGTAGATTTTGGCCTCTAGCTCAGCCGCCACCTAGGGAAATCTACCAAACCTGTGCATTTCTGAAAACTAGAGTTCTAGGGGAATCCAAGATGGGGTAACTTGCAAAGCTCGGACCAGGTTCTGTTACCCAGAATCCTTTGCAAACCTCAAAATTTGGCTAAAAAACACATGTTCCTCACATTTCTGTGGCATAAAGTTCTGGAATCTGAGAGGAGCCACAAATTTCCTTCCACCCAGTGTTCCCCCAAGTCTCCCGATAAAAATGATACCTCACTTGTGTGGGTAGGCCTAGCGCCCGCAACAGGAAACGCCCCAAAGCGCAACGTGGACACATCCAAATTTTTTAAAGAAAACAGGTGTTTTTTGCGAAGTGCCTACCTGTAGATTTAAGCCTCTAGCTCAGCGGGCACTTAGGGAAACCTACCAAACCTGTGCATTTCTGAAAACTAGAGACCTAGGGGAATCCAAGGAGGGGTGACTTGCTGGGCTTGGACCAGGTTCTGTTACCCAGAATCCTTTGCAAACCTCAAAATTTGGCTAAAAACACATGTTCCTCACATTTCTGTGGCAGAAAGTTCTGGAATCTGAGAGGAGCCACAAATTTCCTTCTACCCAGCGTTCCCCCAAGTCTCTCGATAAAAATGATACCTCACTTGTGTGGGTAGGCCTAGCGCCCGCGACAGGAAACGCCCCAAAGCGCAACGTGGACACATCCAAATTTTTGAAAGAAAACAGAGGTGTTTTTTGCGAAGTGCCTACCTGTAGATTTTGGCCTCTAGCTCAGCCGGCACCTAGGGAAGCCTAACAAACCTGTGCATTTCTGAAAACTAGAGACCTAGGAGAATCCAAGGAGGGGTGACTTGCGGGGCTCGGACCAGGTTCTGTTACCCAGAATCCTTTGCAAACCTCAAAATTTGGCTAAAAAAACACATGTTCCTCACATTTCTGTGGCAGAAAGTTCTGGAATCTGAGAGGAGCCACAAATTTCCTTCCACCCAGCATTCCCCCAAGTCTCCCGATAAAAATGATACCTCACTTGTGTGGGTAGGCCTAGCGCCCGCGACAGGAAACGCCCCAAAGCGCAACGTGGACACATCCAAATTTTTGGAAGAAAACAGAGTTGTTTTTTGCGAAGTGCCTACCTGTAGATTTTGGCCTCTAGCTCAGCCGGCACCTAGGGAAACCTACCAAACCTGTGCATTTCTGAAAACTAGAGACCTAGGGGAATCCAAGGAGGGGTGACTTGCGGGGCTCGGACCAGGTTCTGTTACCCAGAATCCTTTGCATACCTCAAAATTTGGCTAAAAAAACACATGTTCCTCACATTTCTGTGGCAGAAAGTTCTGGAATCTGAGAGGAGCCACAAATTTCCTTCTACCCAGCGTTCCCCCAAGTCTCCCGATAAAAATGATACCTCACTTGTGTGGGTAGGCCTAGCGCCCGCGACAGGAAATGCCCCAAAGCGCAACGTGGACACATCCAAATTTTTGAAAGAAAACAGAGGTGTTTTTTGCGAAGTGCCTACCTGTAGATTTTACCCTCTAGCTCAGCCGGCACCTAGGGAAACCCACCAAACCTGTGCATTTTATGAAAAATAGAGACCTAGGGGAATCCAAGGAGGGGTGACTTGCGGGGCTCGGACCAGGTTCTGTTACCCAGAATCCTTTGCAAACCTCAAAATTTGGCTAAAAAACACATGTTCCTCACATTTCTGTGGCAGAAAGTTCTGGAATCTGAGAGGAGCCACAAATTTCCTTCCACCCAGCGTTCCCCCAAGTCTCCCGATAAAAATGATCCCTGACTTGTGTGGGTAGGCCTAGCGCCCGCGGCAGAATTCCCGCCAAAGTGCAACGTGGACACATCCAAATTTTTGAAAGAAAACAGAGGTGTTTTTTGCGAAGTGCCTACCTGTAGATTTTGGCCTCTAGCTCAGCCGGCACTTAGGGAAACCTACCAAACCTGTGCATTTCTGAAAACTAGAGACCTAGGGGAAGCCAAGGAGGGGTGACTTGCAGGGTTTGGACCAGGTTCTGTTACCCAGAATTCTTTGCAAACCTCAAAATTTGGCTAAAAAACACATGTTCCTCACATTTCTGTGGCAGAAAGTTCTGGAATCTGAGAGGAGCCACAAACTTCCTTCCACCCAGCGTTCCCCCAAGTCTCCCGATAAAAATGATACCTCACTTGTGTGGGTAGGCCTAGCGCCCGCGACAGGAACCGCCCCAAAGCGCAACGTGGACATATCCAAATTTTTTAAAGAAAACAGAGGTGTTTTTTGCGAAGTGCCTACCTGTAGATTTTGGCCTCTAGCTCAGCCAGCACCTAGGGAAACCTACCAAACATGTGCATTTCTGAAAACTAGATACCTAGGGGAATCCAAGGAGGGGTGACTTGCAGGGTTTGGACCAGGTTCTGTTACCCAGAATTCTTTGCAAACCTCAAAATTTGGCTAAAAAACACATGTTCCTCACATTTCTGTGGCAGAAAGTTCTGGAATCTGAGAGGAGCCACAAATTTCCTTCTACCCAGCGTTCCCCCAAGTCTCCCGATAAAAATGATACCTCACTTGTGTGGGTAGGCCTAGCGCCCGCGACAGGAAACGCCCCAAAGCGCAACGTGGACACATCCAAATTTTTGAAAGAAAACAGAGGTGTTTTTTGCGAAGTGCCTACCTGTAGATTTTACCCTCTAGCTCAGCCGGCACCTAGGGAAACCTACCAAACCTGTGCATTTTATGAAAACTAGAGACCTAGGGGAATCCAAGGAGGGGTGACTTGCGGGGCTCGGACCAGGTTCTGTTACCCAGAATCCTTTGCAAACCTCAAAATTTGGCTAAAAAACACATGTTCCTCACATTTCTGTGGCAGAAAGTTCTGGAATCTGAGAGGAGCCACAAATTTCCTTCTACCCAGCGTTCCCCCAAGTCTCCCGATAAAAATGATACCTCACTTGTGTGGGTAGGCCTAGCGCCCGCGACAGGAAATGCCCCAAAGCGCAACGTGGACACATCCAAATTTTTGAAAGAAAACAGAGGTGTTTTTTGCGAAGTGCCTACCTGTAGATTTTACCCTCTAGCTCAGCCGGCACCTAGGGAAACCCACCAAACCTGTGCATTTTATGAAAAATAGAGACCTAGGGGAATCCAAGGAGGGGTGACTTGCGGGGCTCGGACCAGGTTCTGTTACCCAGAATCCTTTGCAAACCTCAAAATTTGGCTAAAAAACACATGTTCCTCACATTTCTGTGGCAGAAAGTTCTGGAATCTGAGAGGAGCCACAAATTTCCTTCCACCCAGCGTTCCCCCAAGTCTCCCGATAAAAATGATCCCTGACTTGTGTGGGTAGGCCTAGCGCCCGCGGCAGAATTCCCGCCAAAGTGCAACGTGGACACATCCAAATTTTTGAAAGAAAACAGAGGTGTTTTTTGCGAAGTGCCTACCTGTAGATTTTGGCCTCTAGCTCAGCCGGCACTTAGGGAAACCTACCAAACCTGTGCATTTCTGAAAACTAGAGACCTAGGGGAAGCCAAGGAGGGGTGACTTGCAGGGTTTGGACCAGGTTCTGTTACCCAGAATTCTTTGCAAACCTCAAAATTTGGCTAAAAAACACATGTTCCTCACATTTCTGTGGCAGAAAGTTCTGGAATCTGAGAGGAGCCACAAACTTCCTTCCACCCAGCGTTTCCCTAAGTCTCCCCATAAAAATGATACCTCACTTGTGTGGGTAGGCCTAGCGCCCGCGACAGGAACCGCCCCAAAGCGCAACGTGGACATATCCAAATTTTTTAAAGAAAACAGAGGTGTTTTTTGCGAAGTGCCTACCTGTAGATTTTGGCCTCTAGCTCAGCCAGCACCTAGGGAAACCTACCAAACATGTGCATTTCTGAAAACTAGATACCTAGGGGAATCCAAGGAGGGGTGACTTGCAGGGTTTGGACCAGGTTCTGTTACCCAGAATTCTTTGCAAACCTCAAAATTTGGCTAAAAAACACATGTTCCTCACATTTCTGTGGCAGAAAGTTCTGGAATCTGAGAGGAGCCACAAATTTCCTTCTACCCAGCGTTCCCCCAAGTCTCCCGATAAAAATGATACCTCACTTGTGTGGGTAGGCCTAGCGCCCGCGACAGGAAACGCCCCAAAGCGCAACGTGGACACATCCAAATTTTTGAAAGAAAACAGAGGTGTTTTTTGCGAAGTGCCTACCTGTAGATTTTACCCTCTAGCTCAGCCGGCACCTAGGGAAACCTACCAAACCTGTGCATTTTATGAAAACTAGAGACCTAGGGGAATCCAAGGAGGGGTGACTTGCGGGGCTCGGACCAGGTTCTGTTACCCAGAATCCTTTGCAAACCTCAAAATTTGGCTAAAAAACACATGTTCCTCACATTTCTGTGGCAGAAAGTTCTGGAATCTGAGAGGAGCCACAAATTTCCTTCCACCCAGCGTTCCCCCAAGTCTCCCGATAAAAATGATCCCTGACTTGTGTGGGTAGGCCTAGCGCCCGCGGCAGAATTCCCGCCAAAGCGCAACGTGGACACATCCAAATTTTTGAAAGAAAACAGAGGTGTTTTTTGCGAAGTGCCTACCTGTAGATTTTGGCCTCTAGCTCAGCCGGTACTTAGGGAAACCTACCAAACCTGTGCATTTCTGAAAACTAGAGACCTAGGGGAATCCAAGGAGGGGTGACTTGAGGGGTTTGGACCAGGTTCTGTTACCCAGAATTCTTTGCAAACCTCAAAATTTGGCTAAAAAACACATGTTCCTCACATTTCTGTGGCAGAAAGTTCTGGAATCTGAGAGGAGCCACAAACTTCCTTCCACCCAGCGTTCCCCCAAGTCTCCCGATAAAAATGATACCTCACTTGTGTGGGTAGGCCTAGCGCCCGCGACAGGAAACGCCCCAAAGCGCAACGTGGACATATCCAAATTTTTTAAAGAAAACAGAGGTGTTTTTTGCGAAGTGCCTACCTGTAGATTTTGGCCTCTAGCTCAGCCGGCACCTAGGGAAACCTATCAAACCTGTGCATTTCTGAAAACTAGAGATCTAGGGGAATCCAAGGAGGGGTGACTTGCGCGGCTCGGACCAGGTTCTGTTACCCAGAATCCTTTGCAAACCTCAAAATTTGGCTAAAAAACACATGTTCCTCACATTTCTGTGGCAGAAAGTTCTGGAATCTGAGAGAAGCCACAAATTTCCTTCCACCCAGCGTTTCCCTAAGTCTCCCCATAAAAATGATACCTCACTTGTGTGGGTAGGCCTAGCGCCTGCGACAGGAAACGCCCCAAAGCGCAACGTGGACACATCCACATTTTTTAAAGAAAACAGAGGTGTTTTTTGCGAAGTGCCTACCTGTAGATTTTGGCCTCTAGCTCAGCCGCCACTTAGGGAAACCTACCAAACCTGTGCATTTCTGAAAACTAGAGACCTAGGGGAATCCAAGGAGGGGTGACTTGCAGGGCTTGGACCAGGTTCTGTTACCCAGAATCCTTTGCAAACCTCAAAATTTGGCTAAAAACACATGTTCCTCACATTTCTGTGGCAGAAAGTTCTGGAATCTGAGAGGAGCCACAAATTTCCTTCTACCCAGCGTTCCCCCAAGTCTCCCGATAAAAATGATACCTCACTTGTGTGGGTAGGCCTAGCGCCCGCGACAGGAAACGCCCCAAAGCGCAACGTGGACACATCCAAATTTTTGAAAGAAAACAGAGGTGTTTTTTGCGAAGTGCCTACCAGTAGATTTTGGCCTCTAGCTCAGCCGGCACCTAGAGAAACCTACCAAACCTGTGCATTTTTTGAAAACTAGAGACCTAGGGGAATCCAAGGAGGGGTGACTTGCGGGGCTCGGACCAGGTTCTGTTACCCAGAATCCTTTGCAAACGTCAAAATTTGGCTAAAAAACACATGTTCCTCACATTTCTGTGGCAGAAAGTTCTGGAATCTGAGAGGAGCCACAAATTTCCTTCCACCCAGCGTTCCCCCAAGTCTCCCGATAAAAATGATACCTCACTTGTGTGGGTAGGCCTAGCGCCCGTGACAGGAAACGCCCCAAAGCGCAACGTGGACACATCCAAATTTTTGGAAGAAAACAGAGGTGTTTTTTGCGAAGTGCCTACCTGTAGAGTTTGGCCTCTAGCTCAGCCGGCACCTAGGGAAACCTACCAAACCTGTGCATTTCTGAAAACTAGAGACCTAGGGAAATCCAAGGAGGGGTGACTTGCGGGGCGCGGACCAGGTTCTGTTACCCGGATCCTTTGCAGACCTCAAAATTTGGCTAAAAAACACATGTTCCTCACATTTCTGTGGCAGAAAGTTCTGGAATCTGAGAGGAGCCACAAATTTCCTTCCACCCAGCGTTCCCCCAAGTCTCCCGATAAAAATGATACCTCACTTGTGTGGGTAGGCCTAGCGCCCGCGACAGGAAACGCCCCAAAGCGCAACGTGGACACATCCAAATTTTTTAAAGAAAACAGAGGTGTTTTTTGCGAAGTGCCTACCTGTAGATTTTGGCCTCTAGCTCAGCCGGCACCTAGGGAAACCTATCAAACCTGTGCATTTCTGAAAACTAGAGATCTAGGGGAATCCAAGGAGGGGTGACTTGCGGGGCTCGGACCAGGTTCTGTTACCCAGAATCCTTTGCAAACCTCAAAATTTGGCTAAAAAACACATGTTCCTCACATTTCTGTGGCAGAAAGTTCTGGAATCTGAGAGAAGCCACACATTTCCTTCCACCCAGCGTTCCCCCAAGTCTCCCGATAAAAATGATACCTCACTTGTGTGGGTAGGCCTAGCGCCCGCGACAGGAAACGCCCCAAAGCCCAACGTGGACACATCCAAATTTTTGAAAGAAAACAGAGGTGTTTTTTGCGAAGTGCCTACCTGTAGATTTTGGCCTCTAGCTCAGCCGGCACCTAGGGAAACCTACCAAACCTGTGCATTTTTTGAAAACTATAGACCTAGGGGAATCCAAGGAGGGGTGACTTGCGGGGCTGGGACCAGGTTCTGTTACCCAGAATCCTTTGCAAACCTCAAAATTTGGCTAAAAAAACACATGTTCCTCACATTTCTGTGGCAGAAAGTTTTGGAATCTGAGAGGAGCCACAAATTTCCTTCCACCCAGCGTTTCCCTAAGTCTCCCCATAAAAATGATACCTCACTTGTGTGGGTAGGCCTAGCGCCTGCGACAGGAAACGCCCCAAAGCGCAACGTGGACACATCCACATTTTTTAAAGAAAACAGAGGTGTTTTTTGCGAAGTGCCTACCTGTAGATTTTGGCCTCTAGCTCAGCCGCCACCTAGGGAAATCTACCAAACCTGTGCATTTCTGAAAACTAGAGTTCTAGGGGAATCCAAGATGGGGTAACTTGCAAAGCTCGGACCAGGTTCTGTTACCCAGAATCCTTTGCAAACCTCAAAATTTGGCTAAAAAACACATGTTCCTCACATTTCTGTGGCATAAAGTTCTGGAATCTGAGAGGAGCCACAAATTTCCTTCCACCCAGTGTTCCCCCAAGTCTCCCGATAAAAATGATACCTCACTTGTGTGGGTAGGCCTAGCGCCCGCAACAGGAAACGCCCCAAAGCGCAACGTGGACACATCCAAATTTTTGAAAGAAAACAGAGGTGTTTTTTGCGAAGTGCCTACCTGTAGATTTAAGCCTCTAGCTCAGCGGGCACTTAGGGAAACCTACCAAACCTGTGCATTTCTGAAAACTAGAGACCTAGGGGAATCCAAGGAGGGGTGACTTGCTGGGCTTGGACTAGGTTCTGTTACCCAGAATCCTTTGCAAACCTAAAAATTTGGCTAAAAACACATGTTCCTCACATTTCTGTGGCAGAAAGTTCTGGAATCTGAGAGGAGCCACAAATTTCCTTCTACCCAGCGTTCCCTCAAGTCTCCCGATAAAAATTATACCTCACTTGTGTGGGTAGGCCTAGCGCCCGCGACAGGAAACGCCCCAAAGCGCAACGTGGACACATCCAAATTTTTGAAAGAAAACAGAGGTGTTTTTTGCGAAGTGCCTACCTGTAGATTTTGGCCTCTAGCTCAGCCGGCACCTAGGGAAACCTACCAAACCTGTGCATTTTTTGAAAACTAGAGACCTAGGGGAATCCAAGGAGGGGTGACTTGCGGGGCTCGGACCAGGTTCTGTTACCCAGAATCCTTTGCAAACGTCAAAATTTGGCTAAAAAAACACATGTTCCTCACATTTCTGTGGCATAAAGTTCTGGAATCTGAGAGGAGCCACAAATTTCCTTCCACCCAGCGTTCCCCCAAGTCTCCCGATAAAAATGATACCTCACTTGTGTGGGTAGGCCTAGCGCCCGCGACAGGAAACGCCCCAAAGCGCAACATGGACACATCCAAATTTTTGGAAGAAAACAGGTGTTTTTTGCGAAGTGCCTACCTGTAGATTTTGGCCTCTAGCTCAGCCGGCACCTAGGGAAACCTACCAAACCTGTGCATTTCTGAAAACTAGAGACCTAGGGGAATCCATGGAGGGGTGACTTGCGGGGCTCGGACCAGGTTCTGTTACCCAGAATCCTTTGCAAACCTCAAAATTTGGCTAAAAAAACACATGTTCCTCACATTTCTGTGGCAGAAAGTTCTGGAATCTGAGAGGAGCCACAAATTTCCTTCCACCCAGCGTTCCCCCAAGTCTCCCGATAAAAATGATACCTCACTTGTGTGGGTAGGCCTAGCGCCCGCGACAGGAAACGCCCCAAAGAGCAACGTGGACACATCCAAATTTTTGAAAGAAAACAGAGGTGTTTTTTGCGAAGTGCCTACCTGTAGATTTTGGCCTCTAGCTCAGCCGGCACCTAGGGAAACCTATCAAACCTGTGCATTTCAGAAAACTAGAGATCTAGGGGAATCCAAGGAGGGGTGACTTGCGGGGCTCGGACCAGGTTCTGTTACCCAGAATCCTTTGCAAACCTCAAAATTGGGCTAAAAAACACATGTTCCTCACATTTCTGTGGCAGAAAGTTCTGGAATCTGAGAGAAGCCACAAATTTCCTTCCACCCAGCGTTCCCCCAAGTCTCCCGATAAAAATGATACCTCACTTGTGTGGGTAGGCCTAGCGCCCGCGACAGGAAACGCCCCAAAGCCCAACGTGGACACATCCAAATTTTTGAAAGAAAACAGAGGTGTTTTTTGCGAAGTGCCTACCTGTAGATTTTGGCCTCTAGCTCAGCCGGCACCTAGGGAAACCTACCAAACCTGTGCATTTTTTGAAAACTATAGACCTAGGGGAATCCAAGGAGGGGTGACTTGCGGGGCTGGGACCAGGTTCTGTTACCCAGAATCCTTTGCAAACCTCAAAATTTGGCTAAAAAAACACATGTTCCTCACATTTCTGTGGCAGAAAGTTTTGGAATCTGAGAGGAGCCACAAATTTCCTTCCACCCAGCGTTTCCCTAAGTCTCCCCATAAAAATGATACCTCACTTGTGTGGGTAGGCCTAGCGCCTGCGACAGGAAACGCCCCAAAGCGCAACGTGGACACATCCACATTTTTTAAAGAAAACAGAGGTGTTTTTTGCGAAGTGCCTACCTGTAGATTTTGGCCTCTAGCTCAGCCGCCACCTAGGGAAATCTACCAAACCTGTGCATTTCTGAAAACTAGAGTTCTAGGGGAATCCAAGATGGGGTAACTTGCAAAGCTCGGACCAGGTTCTGTTACCCAGAATCCTTTGCAAACCTCAAAATTTGGCTAAAAAACACATGTTCCTCACATTTCTGTGGCATAAAGTTCTGGAATCTGAGAGGAGCCACAAATTTCCTTCCACCCAGTGTTCCCCCAAGTCTCCCGATAAAAATGATACCTCACTTGTGTGGGTAGGCCTAGCGCCCGCAACAGGAAACGCCCCAAAGCGCAACGTGGACACATCCAAATTTTTGAAAGAAAACAGGTGTTTTTTGCGAAGTGCCTACCTGTAGATTTAAGCCTCTAGCTCAGCGGGCACTTAGGGAAACCTACCAAACCTGTGCATTTCTGAAAACTAGAGACCTAGGGGAATCCAAGGAGGGGTGACTTGCTGGGCTTGGACCAGGTTCTGTTACCCAGAATCCTTTGCAAACCTCAAAATTTGGCTAAAAACACATGTTCCTCACATTTCTGTGGCAGAAAGTTCTGGAATCTGAGAGGAGCCACAAATTTCCTTCTACCCAGCGTTCCCCCAAGTCTCCCGATAAAAATGATACCTCACTTGTGTGGGTAGGCCTAGCGCCCGCGACAGGAAACGCCCCAAAGCGCAACGTGGACACATCCAAATTTTTGAAAGAAAACAGAGGTGTTTTTTGCGAAGTGCCTACCTGTAGATTTTGGCCTCTAGCTCAGCCGGCACCTAGGGAAACCTATCAAACCTGTGCATTTCTGAAAACTAGAGATCTAGGGGAATCCAAGGAGGGGTGACTTGCGGGGCTCGGACCAGGTTCTGTTACCCAGAATCCTTTGCAAACCTCAAAATTTGGCTAAAAAACACATGTTCCTCACATTTCTGTGGCAGAAAGTTCTGGAATCTGAGAGAAGCCACAAATTTCCTTCCACCCAGCGTTCCCCCAAGTCTCCCGATAAAAATGATACCTCACTTGTGTGGGTAGGCCTAGCGCCCGCAACAGGAAACGCCCCAAAGCGCAACGTGGACACATCCACATTTTTTAAAGAAAACAGAGGTGTTTTTTGCGAAGTGCCTACCTGTAGATTTTGGCCTCTAGCTCAGCCGCCACCTAGGGAAATCTACCAAACCTGTGCATTTCTGAAAACTAGAGTTCTAGGGGAATCCAAGATGGTGTAACTTGCAAAGCTCGGACCAGGTTCTGTTACCCAGAATCCTTTGCAAACCTCAAAATTTGGCTAAAAAACACATGTTCCTCACATTTCTGTGGCATAAAGTTCTGGAATCTGAGAGGAGCCACAAATTTCCTTCCACCCAGTGTTCCCCCAAGTCTCCCGATAAAAATGATACCTCACTTGTGTGGGTAGGCCTAGCGCCCGCAACAGGAAACGCCCCAAAGCGCAACGTGGACACATCCACATTTTTTAAAGAAAACAGAGGTGTTTTTTGCGAAGTGCCTACCTGTAGATTTTGGCCTCTAGCTCAGCCGCCACCTAGGGAAATCTACCAAACCTGTGCATTTCTGAAAACTAGAGTTCTAGGGGAATCCAAGATGGGGTAACTTGCAAAGCTCGGACCAGGTTCTGTTACCCAGAATCCTTTGCAAACCTCAAAATTTGGCTAAAAAACACATGTTCCTCACATTTCTGTGGCATAAAGTTCTGGAATCTGAGAGGAGCCACAAATTTCCTTCCACCCAGTGTTCCCCCAAGTCTCCCGATAAAAATGATACCTCACTTGTGTGGGTAGGCCTAGCGCCCGCAACAGGAAACGCCCCAAAGCGCAACGTGGACACATCCAAATTTTTTAAAGAAAACAGGTGTTTTTTGCGAAGTGCCTACCTGTAGATTTAAGCCTCTAGCTCAGCGGGCACTTAGGGAAACCTACCAAACCTGTGCATTTCTGAAAACTAGAGACCTAGGGGAAGCCAAGGAGGGGTGACTTGCAGGGTTTGGACCAGGTTCTGTTACCCAGAATTCTTTGCAAACCTCAAAATTTGGCTAAAAAACACATGTTCCTCACATTTCTGTGGCAGAAAGTTCTGGAATCTGAGAGGAGCCACAAACTTCCTTCCACCCAGCGTTCCCCCAAGTCTCCCGATAAAAATGATACCTCACTTGTGTGGGTAGGCCTAGCGCCCGCGACAGGAAACGCCCCAAAGCGCAACGTGGACATATCCAAATTTTTTAAAGAAAACAGAGGTGTTTTTTGCGAAGTGCCTACCTGTAGATTTTGGCCTCTAGCTCAGCCAGCACCTAGGGAAACCTACCAAACATGTGCATTTCTGAAAACTAGATACCTAGGGGAATCCAAGGAGGGGTGACTTGCAGGGTTTGGACCAGGTTCTGTTACCCAGAATTCTTTGCAAACCTCAAAATTTGGCTAAAAAACACATGTTCCTCACATTTCTGTGGCAGAAAGTTCTGGAATCTGAGAGGAGCCACAAATTTCCATCCACCCAGCGTTCCCCCAAGTCTCCCGATAAAAATGATACCTCACTTGTGTGGGTAGGCCTAGCGCCCGCGACAGGATTCGCCCCAAAGCGCATCGTGGACACATCCAAATTTTTGAAAGAAAACAGAGGTGTTTTTTGCGAAGTGCCTACCTGTAGATTTTGGCCTCTAGCTCAGCCGGCACCTAGGGAAACCTATCAAACCTGTGCATTTCTGAAAACTAGAGATCTAGGGGAATCCAAGGAGGGGTGACTTGCGCGGCTCGGACCAGGTTCTGTTACCCAGAATCCTTTGCAAACCTCAAAATTTGGCTAAAAAACACATGTTCCTCACATTTCTGTGGCAGAAAGTTCTGGAATCTGAGAGGAGCCACAAATTTCCTTCTACCCAGCGTTCCCCCAAGTCTCCCGATAAAAATGATACCTCACTTGTGTGGGTAGGCCTAGCGCCCGCGACAGGAAACGCCCCAAAGCGCAACGTGGACACATCCAAATTTTTGAAAGAAAACAGAGGTGTTTTTTGCGAAGTGCCTACCTGTAGATTTTACCCTCTAGCTCAGCCGGCACCTAGGGAAACCTACCAAACCTGTGCATTTTATGAAAACTAGAGACCTAGGGGAATCCAAGGAGGGGTGACTTGCGGGGCTCGGACCAGGTTCTGTTACCCAGAATCCTTTGCAAACCTCAAAATTTGGCTAAAAAACACATGTTCCTCACATTTCTGTGGCAGAAAGTTCTGGAATCTGAGAGGAGCCACAAATTTCCTTCCACCCAGCGTTCCCCCAAGTCTCCCGATAAAAATGATCCCTGACTTGTGTGGGTAGGCCTAGCGCCCGCGGCAGAATTCCCGCCAAAGCGCAACGTGGACACATCCAAATTTTTGAAAGAAAACAGAGGTGTTTTTTGCGAAGTGCCTACCTGTAGATTTTGGCCTCTAGCTCAGCCGGTACTTAGGGAAACCTACCAAACCTGTGCATTTCTGAAAACTAGAGACCTAGGGGAATCCAAGGAGGGGTGACTTGCGGGGTTTGGACCAGGTTCTGTTACCCAGAATTCTTTGCAAACCTCAAAATTTGGCTAAAAAACACATGTTCCTCACATTTCTGTGGCAGAAAGTTCTGGAATCTGAGAGGAGCCACAAACTTCCTTCCACCCAGTGTTCCCCCAAGTCTCCCGATAAAAATGATACCTCACTTGTGTGGGTAGGCCTAGCGCCCGCGACAGGAAACGCCCCAAAGCGCAACGTGGACATATCCAAATTTTTTAAAGAAAACAGAGGTGTTTTTTGCGAAGTGCCTACCTGTAGATTTTGGCCTCTAGCTCAGCCGGCACCTAGGGAAACCTATCAAACCTGTGCATTTCTGAAAACTAGAGATCTAGGGGAATCCAAGGAGGGGTGACTTGCGCGGCTCGGACCAGGTTCTGTTACCCAGAATCCTTTGCAAACCTCAAAATTTGGCTAAAAAACACATGTTCCTCACATTTCTGTGGCAGAAAGTTCTGGAATCTGAGAGAAGCCACAAATTTCCTTCCACACAGCGTTCCCCCAAGTCTCCCGATAAAAATGATACCTCACTTGTGTGGGTAGGCCTAGCGCCCGCGACAGGAAACGCCCCAAAGCCCAACGTGGACACATCCAAATTTTTGAAAGAAAACAAAGGTGTTTTTTGCGAAGTGCCTACCTGTAGATTTTGGCCTCTAGCTCAGCCGGCACCTAGGGAAACCTACCAAACCTGTGCATTTTTTGAAAACTATAGACCTAGGGGAATCCAAGGAGGGGTGACTTGCGGGGCTCGGACCAGGTTCTGTTACCCAGAATCCTTTGCAAACCTCAAAATTTGGCTAAAAAAACACATGTTCCTCACATTTCTGTGGCAGAAAGTTTTGGAATCTGAGAGGAGCCAGAAATTTCCTTCCACCCAGCGTTTCCCTAAGTCTCCCCATAAAAATGATACCTCACTTGTGTGGGTAGGCCTAGCGCCTGCGACAGGAAACGCCCCAAAGCGCAACGTGGACACATCCACATTTTTTAAAGAAAACAGAGGTGTTTTTTGCGAAGTGCCTACCTGTAGATTTTGGCCTCTAGCTCAGCCGCCACTTAGGGAAACCTACCAAACCTGTGCATTTCTGAAAACTAGAGACCTAGGGGAATCCAAGGAGGGGTGACTTGCAGGGCTTGGACCAGGTTCTGTTACCCAGAATCCTTTGCAAACCTCAAAATTTGGCTAAAAACACATGTTCCTCACATTTCTGTGGCAGAAAGTTCTGGAATCTGAGAGGAGCCACAAATTTCCTTCTACCCAGCGTTCCCCCAAGTCTCCCGATAAAAATGATACCTCACTTGTGTGGGTAGGCCTTGCGCCCGCGACAGGAAACGCCCCAAAGCGCAACGTGGACACATCCAAATTTTTGAAAGAAAACAGAGGTGTTTTTTGCGAAGTGCCTACCAGTAGATTTTGGCCTCTAGCTCAGCCGGCACCTAGGGAAACCTACCAAACCTGTGCATTTTTTGAAAACTAGAGACCTAGGGGAATCCAAGGAGGGGTGACTTGCGGGGCTCGGACCAGGTTCTGTTACCCAGAATCCTTTGCAAACGTCAAAATTTGGCTAAAAAACACATGTTCCTCACATTTCTGTGGCAGAAAGTTCTGGAATCTGAGAGGAGCCACAAATTTCCTTCCACCCAGCGTTCCCCCAAGTCTCCCGATAAAAATGATACCTCACTTGTGTGGGTAGGCCTAGCGCCCGCGACAGGAAACGCCCCAAAGCGCAACGTGGACTCATCCAAATTTTTTGAAGAAAACAGAGGTGTTTTTTGCGAAGTGCCTACCTGTAGAGTTTGGCCTCTAGCTCAGCCGGCACCTAGGGAAACCTACCAAACCTGTGCATTTCTGAAAACTAGAGACCTAGGGAAATCCAAGGAGGGGTGACTTGCGGGGCTCGGACCAGGTTCTGTTACCCGGATCCTTTGCAGACCTCAAAATTTGGCTAAAAAACACATGTTCCTCACATTTCTGTGGCAGAAAGTTCTGGAATCTGAGAGGAGCCACAAATTTCCTTCCACCCAGCGTTCCCCCAAGTCTCCCGATAAAAATGATACCTCACTTGTGTGGGTAGGCCTAGCGCCCGCGACAGGAAACGCCCCAAAGCGCAACGTGGACACATCCAAATTTTTGAAAGAAAACAGAGGTGTTTTTTGCGAAGTGCCTACCTGTAGATATTGGCCTCTAGCTCAGCCGGCACCTAGGGAAACCTATCAAACCTGTGCATTTCTGAAAACTAGAGATCTAGGGGAATCCAAGGAGGGGTGACTTGTGGGGCTCGGACCAGGTTCTGTTACCCAGAATCCTTTGCAAACCTCAAAATTTGGCTAAAAAACACATGTTCCTCACATTTCTGTGGCAGAAAGTTCTGGAATCTGAGAGAAGCCACACATTTCCTTCCACCCAGCGTTCCCCCAAGTCTCCCGATAAAAATGATACCTCACTTGTGTGGGTAGGCCTAGCGCCCGCGACAGGAAACGCCCCAAAGCGCAACGTGGACACATCCAAATTTTTGAAAGAAAACAGAGGTGTTTTTTGCGAAGTGCCTACCTGTAGATTTTGGCCTCTAGCTCAGCCGGCACTTAGGGAAACCTCTGTGCATTTCTGAAAACTAGAGACCTAGGGGAATCCAAGGAGGGGTGACTTGCAGGGTTTGGACCAGGTTCTGTTACCCAGAATTATTTGCAAACCTCAAACTTTGGCTAAAAAACACATGTTCCTCAAATTTCTATGGCAGAAAGTTCTGGAATCTGAGTGGAGCCACAAACTTCCTTCCACCCAGCGTTCCCCAAGTCTCCCGATAAAAATGATACCTCACTTGTGTGGGTAGGCCTAGCGCCCGCGACAGGAAACGCCCCAAAGCGCAACGTGGACATATCCAAATTTTTTAAAGAAAACAGAGGTGTTTTTTGCGAAGTGCCTACCTGTAGATTTTGCCTCTAGCTCAGCCAGCACCTAGGGAAACCTACCAAACATGTGCATTTCTGAAAACTAGATACCTAGGGGAATCCAAGGAGGGGTGACTTGCAGGGTTTGGACCAGGTTCTGTTACCCAGAATTCTTTGCAAACCTCAAAAATTTGGCTAAAAAACACATGTTCCTCACATTTCTGTGCCAGAAAGTTCTGGAATCTGAGAGGAGCCACAAATTTCCATCCACCCAGCGTTCCCCCAAGTCTCCCGATAAAAATGATACCTCACTTGTGTGGGTAGGCCTAGCGCCCGCGACAGGATTCGCCCCAAAGCGCATCGTGGACACATCCAAATTTTTTGAAAGAAAACAGAGGTGTTTTTTGCGACGTGCCTACCAGTAGATTTTGGCCTCTAGCTCAGCCGGCACCTAGGGAAACCTATCAAACCTGTGCATTTCTGAAAACTAGAGATCTAGGGGAAATCCAAGGAGGGGTGACTTGCGCGGCTCGGGACCAGGTTCTGTTACCCAGAATCCTTTGCAAACCTCAAAATTTGGCTAAAAAAACACATGTTCCTCACATTTTCTGTGGCAGAAAGTTCTGGAATCTGAGAGGAGCCACAAATTTCCTTCTACCCAGCGTTCCCCCAAGGCTCCCGATAAAAATGAATACCTCACTTGTGGTGGGTAGGCCTAGCGCCCGCGACAGGAAACGCCCCAAAGCGCAACGTGGACACATCCAAATTTTTGAAAGAAAACAGAGGTGTTTTTTGCGAAGTGCCTACCTGTAGATTTTACCCTCTAGCTCAGCCGGCACCTAGGGAAACCTACCAAACCTGTGCATTTTATGAAAACTAGAGACCTAGGGGAATCCAAGGAGGGGTGACTTGCGGGGCTCGGACCAGGTTCTGTTACCCAGAATCCTTTGCAAACCTCAAAATTTGGCTAAAAAACACATGTTCCTCACATTTCTGTGGCAGAAAGTTCTGGAATCTGAGAGGAGCCACAAATTTCCTTCCACCCAGCGTTCCCCCAAGTCTCCCGATAAAAATGATCCCTGACTTGTGTGGGTAGGCCTAGCGCCCGCGGCAGAATTCCCGCCAAAGCGCAACGTGGACACATCCAAATTTTGAAAGAAAACAGAGGTGTTTTTTTGCGAAGTGCCTACCTGTAGATTTTGGCCTCTAGCTCAGCCGGCACTTAGGGAAACCTAGCCAAACCTGTGCATTTCTGAAAACTAGAGACCTAGGGGAATCCAAGGAGGGGTGATTTGCGGGGTTTGGACCAGGTTCTGTTACCCAGAATTCTTTGCAAACCTCAAAATTTGGCTAAAAAACACATGTTCCTCACATTTCTGTGGCAGAAAGTTCTGGAATCTGAGAGGAGCCACAAACTTCCTTCCACCCAGCGTTCCCCCAAGTCTCCCGATAAAAATGATACCTCACTTGTGTGGGTAGGCCTAGCGCCCGCGACAGGAAACGCCCCAAAGCGCAACGTGGACATATACAAATTTTTTAAAGAAAACAGAGGTGTTTTTTGCGAAGTGCCTACCTGTAGATTTTGGCCTCTAGCTCAGCCGGCACCTAGGGAAACCTATCAAACCTGTGCATTTCTAAAACTAGAGATCTAGGGGAATCCAAGGAGGGGTGACTTGCGCGGCTCGGACCAGGTTCTGTTACCCAGAATCCTTTGCAAACCTCAAAATTTGGCTAAAAAACACATGTTCCTCACATTTCTGTGGCAGAAAGTTCTGGAATCTGAGAGAAGCCACAAATTTCCTTCCACACAGCGTTCCCCCAAGTCTCCCGATAAAAATGATACCTCACTTGTGTGGGTAGGCCTAGCGCCCCGCGACAGGAAACGCCCAAAGCCCAACGTGGACACATCCAAATTTTTGAAAGAAAACAAAGGTGTTTTTTGCGAAGTGCCTACCTGTAGATTTTGGCCTCTAGCTCAGCCGGCACCTAGGGAAACCTACCAAACCTGTGCATTTTTTGAAAACTATAGACCTAGGGGAATCCAAGGAGGGGTGACTTGCGGGGCTCGGACCAGGTTCTGTTACCCAGAATCCTTTGCAAACCTCAAAATTTGGCTAAAAAAACACATGTTCCTCACATTTCTGTGGCAGAAAGTTTTGGAATCTGAGAGGAGCCAGAAATTTTCCTTCCACCCAGCGTTTCCCTAAGTCTCCCCATAAAAATGATACCTCACTTGTGTGGGTAGGCCTAGCGCCTGCGACAGGAAACGCCCCAATGCGCAACGTGGACACATCCACATTTTTTAAAGAAAACAGAGAGTGTTTTTTGCGAAGTGCCTACCTGTAGATTTTGGCCTCTAGCTCAGCCGCCACTTAGGGAAACCTACCAAACCTGTGCATTTCTGAAAACTAGAGACCTAGGGAAATCCAAGGAGGGGTGACTTGCGGGGCTCGGACCAGGTTCTGTTACCCGGATCCTTTGCAGACCTCAAAATTTGGCTAAAAAAAACATGTTCCTCACATTTCTGTGGCAGAAAGTTCTGGAATCTGAGAGGAGCCACAAATTTCCTTCCACCCAGCGTTCCCCCAAGTCTCCCGATAAAAATGATACCTCACTTGTGTGGGTAGGCTAGCGCCTGTGACAGAATTCGCGCCAAAGTGCAACGTGGACACATCCAAATTTTTTAAAGAAAACAGAGGTGTTTTTTGCGAAGTGCCTACCTGTAGATTTTGGCCTCTAGCTCAGCCGGCACCTAGGGAAGCCTAACAAACCTGTGCATTTCTGAAAACTAGAGACCTAGGGGAATCCAAGGAGGGGTGACTTGCTGGCTTGGACTAGGTTCTGTTACCCAGAATCCTTTGCAAACCTCAAAATTTGGCTAAAAACACATGTTCCTCACATTTCTGTGGCAGAAAGTTCTGGAATCTGAGAGGAGCCACAAATTTCCCTTCTACCCAGCGTTCCCTCAAGTCTCCCGATAAAAATGATACCTCACTTGTGTGGGTAGGCCTAGCGCCCGCGACAGGAAACGCCCCAAAGCGCAACGTGGACACATCCAAATTTTTGAAAGAAAACAGAGGTGTTTTTTGCGAGAGTGCCCTACCTGTAGATTTTGGCCTCTAGCTCAGCCGGCACCTAGGGAAACCTACCAAACCTGTGCATTTTTTGAAAACTAGAGACCTAGGGGAATCCAAGGAGGGGTGACTTGCTGGGCTCGGACCAGGTTCTGTTACCCAGAATCCTTTGCAAACGTCAAAATTTGGCTAAAAAAACACATGTTCCTCACATTTCTGTGGCATAAAGTTCTGGAATCTGAGAGGAGCCCACAAATTTCCTTCCACCTAGCGTTCCCCCAAGTCTCCCGATAAAAATGATACCTCACTTGTGTGGGTAGGCCTAGCGCCCGCGACAGGAAACGCCCCAAAGCCCAACGTGGACACATCGCAAATTTTGAAAGAAAACAGAGGTGTTTTTTGCGAAGTGCCTACCTGTAGATTTTGGCCTCTAGCTCAGCCGGCACCTAGGGAAACCTACCAAACCTGTGCATTTTTTGAAAACTATAGACCTAGGGGAATCCAAGGAGGGGTGACTTGCGGGGCTGGGACCAGGTTCTGTTACCCAGAATCCTTTGCAAACCTCAAAATTTGGCTAAAAAAACACATGTTCCTCACATTTCTGTGGCAGAAAGTTTTGGAATCTGAGAGGAGCCACAAATTTCCTTCCACCCAGCGTTTCCCTAAGTCTCCCCATAAAAATGATACCTCACTTGTGTGGGTAGGCCTAGCGCCTGCGACAGGAAACGCCCCAAAGCGCAACGTGGACACATCCACATTTTTTAAAGAAAACAGAGGTGTTTTTTGCGAAGTGCCTACCTGTAGATTTTGGCCTCTAGCTCAGCCGCCACCTAGGGAAATCTACCAAACCTGTGCATTTCTGAAAACTAGAGTTCTAGGGGAATCCAAGATGGGGTAACTTGCAAAGCTCGGACCAGGTTCTGTTACCCAGAATCCTTTGCAAACCTCAAAATTTGGCTAAAAAACACATGTTCCTCACATTTCTGTGGCATAAAGTTCTGGAATCTGAGAGGAGCCACAAATTTCCTTCCACCCAGTGTTCCCCCAAGTCTCCCGATAAAAATGATACCTCACTTGTGTGGGTAGGCCTAGCGCCCGCAACAGGAAACGCCCCAAAGCGCAACGTGGACACATCCAAATTTTTGAAAGAAAACAGGTGTTTTTTGCGAAGTGCCTACCTGTAGATTTAAGCCTCTAGCTCAGCGGGCACTTAGGGAAACCTACCAAACCTGTGCATTTCTGAAAACTAGAGACCTAGGGGAATCCAAGGAGGGGTGACTTGCTGGGCTTGGACCAGGTTCTGTTACCCAGAATCCTTTGCAAACCTCAAAATTTGGCTAAAAACACATGTTCCTCACATTTCTGTGGCAGAAAGTTCTGGAATCTGAGAGGAGCCACAAATTTCCTTCTACCCAGCGTTCCCCCAAGTCTCCCGATAAAAATGATACCTCACTTGTGTGGGTAGGCCTAGCGCCCGCGACAGGAAACGCCCCAAAGCGCAACGTGGACACATCCAAATTTTTGAAAGAAAACAGAGGTGTTTTTTGCGAAGTGCCTACCTGTAGATTTTGGCCTCTAGCTCAGCCGGCACCTAGGGAAACCTATCAAACCTGTGCATTTCTGAAAACTAGAGATCTAGGGGAATCCAAGGAGGGGTGACTTGCGGGGCTCGGACCAGGTTCTGTTACCCAGAATCCTTTGCAAACCTCAAAATTTGGCTAAAAAACACATGTTCCTCACATTTCTGTGGCAGAAAGTTCTGGAATCTGAGAGAAGCCACAAATTTCCTTCCACCCAGCGTTCCCCCAAGTCTCCCGATAAAAATGATACCTCACTTGTGTGGGTAGGCCTAGCGCCCGCGACAGGAAACGCCCCAAAGCCCAACGTGGACACATCCAAATTTTTGAAAGAAAACAGAGGTGTTTTTTGCGAAGTGCCTACCTGTAGATTTTGGCCTCTAGCTCAGCAGGCACCTAGGGAAACCTACCAAACCTGTGCATTTTTTGAAAACTATAGACCTAGGGGAATCCAAGGAGGGGTGACTTGCGGGGCTGGGACCAGGTTCTGTTACCCAGAATCCTTTGCAAACCTCAAAATTTGGCTAAAAAAACACATGTTCCTCACATTTCTGTGGCAGAAAGTTTTGGAATCTGAGAGGAGCCACAAATTTCCTTCCACCCAGCGTTTCCCTAAGTCTCCCCATAAAAATGATACCTCACTTGTGTGGGTAGGCCTAGCGCCTGCGACAGGAAACGCCCCAAAGCGCAACGTGGACACATCCACATTTTTTAAAGAAAACAGAGGTGTTTTTTGCGAAGTGCCTACCTGTAGATTTTGGCCTCTAGCTCAGCCGCCACCTAGGGAAATCTACCAAACCTGTGCATTTCTGAAAACTAGAGTTCTAGGGGAATCCAAGATGGGGTAACTTGCAAAGCTCGGACCAGGTTCTGTTACCCAGAATCCTTTGCAAACCTCAAAATTTGGCTAAAAAACACATGTTCCTCACATTTCTGTGGCATAAAGTTCTGGAATCTGAGAGGAGCCACAAATTTCCTTCCACCCAGTGTTCCCCCAAGTCTCCCGATAAAAATGATACCTCACTTGTGTGGGTAGGCCTAGCGCCCGCAACAGGAAACGCCCCAAAGCGCAACGTGGACACATCCAAATTTTTTAAAGAAAACAGGTGTTTTTTGCGAAGTGCCTACCTGTAGATTTAAGCCTCTAGCTCAGCGGGCACTTAGGGAAACCTACCAAACCTGTGCATTTCTGAAAACTAGAGACCTAGGGGAATCCAAGGAGGGGTGACTTGCTGGGCTTGGACCAGGTTCTGTTACCCAGAATCCTTTGCAAACCTCAAAATTTGGCTAAAAACACATGTTCCTCACATTTCTGTGGCAGAAAGTTCTGGAATCTGAGAGGAGCCACAAATTTCCTTCTACCCAGCGTTCCCCCAAGTCTCTCGATAAAAATGATACCTCACTTGTGTGGGTAGGCCTAGCGCCCGCGACAGGAAACGCCCCAAAGCGCAACGTGGACACATCCAAATTTTTGAAAGAAAACAGAGGTGTTTTTTGCGAAGTGCCTACCTGTAGATTTTGGCCTCTAGCTCAGCCGGCACCTAGGGAAGCCTAACAAACCTGTGCATTTCTGAAAACTAGAGACCTAGGAGAATCCAAGGAGGGGTGACTTGCGGGGCTCGGACCAGGTTCTGTTACCCAGAATCCTTTGCAAACCTCAAAATTTGGCTAAAAAAACACATGTTCCTCACATTTCTGTGGCAGAAAGTTCTGGAATCTGAGAGGAGCCACAAATTTCCTTCCACCCAGCATTCCCCCAAGTCTCCCGATAAAAATGATACCTCACTTGTGTGGGTAGGCCTAGCGCCCGCGACAGGAAACGCCCCAAAGCGCAACGTGGACACATCCAAATTTTTGGAAGAAAACAGAGTTGTTTTTTGCGAAGTGCCTACCTGTAGATTTTGGCCTCTAGCTCAGCCGGCACCTAGGGAAACCTACCAAACCTGTGCATTTCTGAAAACTAGAGACCTAGGGGAATCCAAGGAGGGGTGACTTGCGGGGCTCGGACCAGGTTCTGTTACCCAGAATCCTTTGCATACCTCAAAATTTGGCTAAAAAAACACATGTTCCTCACATTTCTGTGGCAGAAAGTTCTGGAATCTGAGAGGAGCCACAAATTTCCTTCTACCCAGCGTTCCCCCAAGTCTCCCGATAAAAATGATACCTCACTTGTGTGGGTAGGCCTAGCGCCCGCGACAGGAAATGCCCCAAAGCGCAACGTGGACACATCCAAATTTTTGAAAGAAAACAGAGGTGTTTTTTGCGAAGTGCCTACCTGTAGATTTTACCCTCTAGCTCAGCCGGCACCTAGGGAAACCTACCAAACCTGTGCATTTTATGAAAAATAGAGACCTAGGGGAATCCAAGGAGGGGTGACTTGCGGGGCTCGGACCAGGTTCTGTTACCCAGAATCCTTTGCAAACCTCAAAATTTGGCTAAAAAACACATGTTCCTCACATTTCTGTGGCAGAAAGTTCTGGAATCTGAGAGGAGCCACAAATTTCCTTCCACCCAGCGTTCCCCCAAGTCTCCCGATAAAAATGATCCCTGACTTGTGTGGGTAGGCCTAGCGCCCGCGGCAGAATTCCCGCCAAAGTGCAACGTGGACACATCCAAATTTTTGAAAGAAAACAGAGGTGTTTTTTGCGAAGTGCCTACCTGTAGATTTTGGCCTCTAGCTCAGCCGGCACTTAGGGAAACCTACCAAACCTGTGCATTTCTGAAAACTAGAGACCTAGGGGAAGCCAAGGAGGGGTGACTTGCAGGGTTTGGACCAGGTTCTGTTACCCAGAATTCTTTGCAAACCTCAAAATTTGGCTAAAAAACACATGTTCCTCACATTTCTGTGGCAGAAAGTTCTGGAATCTGAGAGGAGCCACAAACTTCCTTCCACCCAGCGTTCCCCCAAGTCTCCCGATAAAAATGATACCTCACTTGTGTGGGTAGGCCTAGCGCCCGCGACAGGAAACGCCCCAAAGCGCAACGTGGACATATCCAAATTTTTTAAAGAAAACAGAGGTGTTTTTTGCGAAGTGCCTACCTGTAGATTTTGGCCTCTAGCTCAGCCAGCACCTAGGGAAACCTACCAAACATGTGCATTTCTGAAAACTAGATACCTAGGGGAATCCAAGGAGGGGTGACTTGCAGGGTTTGGACCAGGTTCTGTTACCCAGAATTCTTTGCAAACCTCAAAATTTGGCTAAAAAACACATGTTCCTCACATTTCTGTGGCAGAAAGTTCTGGAATCTGAGAGGAGCCACAAATTTCCTTCTACCCAGCGTTCCCCCAAGTCTCCCGATAAAAATGATACCTCACTTGTGTGGGTAGGCCTAGCGCCCGCGACAGGAAACGCCCCAAAGCGCAACGTGGACACATCCAAATTTTTGAAAGAAAACAGAGGTGTTTTTTGCGAAGTGCCTACCTGTAGATTTTACCCTCTAGCTCAGCCGGCACCTAGGGAAACCTACCAAACCTGTGCATTTTATGAAAACTAGAGACCTAGGGGAATCCAAGGAGGGGTGACTTGCGGGGCTCGGACCAGGTTCTGTTACCCAGAATCCTTTGCAAACCTCAAAATTTGGCTAAAAAACACATGTTCCTCACATTTCTGTGGCAGAAAGTTCTGGAATCTGAGAGGAGCCACAAATTTCCTTCCACCCAGCGTTCCCCCAAGTCTCCCGATAAAAATGATCCCTGACTTGTGTGGGTAGGCCTAGCGCCCGCGGCAGAATTCCCGCCAAAGCGCAACGTGGACACATCCAAATTTTTGAAAGAAAACAGAGGTGTTTTTTGCGAAGTGCCTACCTGTAGATTTTGGCCTCTAGCTCAGCCGGTACTTAGGGAAACCTACCAAACCTGTGCATTTCTGAAAACTAGAGACCTAGGGGAATCCAAGGAGGGGTGACTTGCGGGGTTTGGACCAGGTTCTGTTACCCAGAATTCTTTGCAAACCTCAAAATTTGGCTAAAAAACACATGTTCCTCACATTTCTGTGGCAGAAAGTTCTGGAATCTGAGAGGAGCCACAAACTTCCTTCCACCCAGCGTTCCCCCAAGTCTCCCGATAAAAATGATACCTCACTTGTGTGGGTAGGCCTAGCGCCCGCGACAGGAAACGCCCCAAAGCGCAACGTGGACATATCCAAATTTTTTAAAGAAAACAGAGGTGTTTTTTGCGAAGTGCCTACCTGTAGATTTTGGCCTCTAGCTCAGCCGGCACCTAGGGAAACCTATCAAACCTGTGCATTTCTGAAAACTAGAGATCTAGGGGAATCCAAGGAGGGGTGACTTGCGCGGCTCGGACCAGGTTCTGTTACCCAGAATCCTTTGCAAACCTCAAAATTTGGCTAAAAAACACATGTTCCTCACATTTCTGTGGCAGAAAGTTCTGGAATCTGAGAGAAGCCACAAATTTCCTTCCACCCAGCGTTTCCCTAAGTCTCCCCATAAAAATGATACCTCACTTGTGTGGGTAGGCCTAGCGCCTGCGACAGGAAACGCCCCAAAGCGCAACGTGGACACATCCACATTTTTTAAAGAAAACAGAGGTGTTTTTTGCGAAGTGCCTACCTGTAGATTTTGGCCTCTAGCTCAGCCGCCACTTAGGGAAACCTACCAAACCTGTGCATTTCTGAAAACTAGAGACCTAGGGGAATCCAAGGAGGGGTGACTTGCAGGGCTTGGACCAGGTTCTGTTACCCAGAATCCTTTGCAAACCTCAAAATTTGGCTAAAAACACATGTTCCTCACATTTCTGTGGCAGAAAGTTCTGGAATCTGAGAGGAGCCACAAATTTCCTTCTACCCAGCGTTCCCCCAAGTCTCCCGATAAAAATGATACCTCACTTGTGTGGGTAGGCCTAGCGCCCGCGACAGGAAACGCCCCAAAGCGCAACGTGGACACATCCAAATTTTTGAAAGAAAACAGAGGTGTTTTTTGCGAAGTGCCTACCAGTAGATTTTGGCCTCTAGCTCAGCCGGCACCTAGAGAAACCTACCAAACCTGTGCATTTTTTGAAAACTAGAGACCTAGGGGAATCCAAGGAGGGGTGACTTGCGGGGCTCGGACCAGGTTCTGTTACCCAGAATCCTTTGCAAACGTCAAAATTTGGCTAAAAAACACATGTTCCTCACATTTCTGTGGCAGAAAGTTCTGGAATCTGAGAGGAGCCACAAATTTCCTTCCACCCAGCGTTCCCCCAAGTCTCCCGATAAAAATGATACCTCACTTGTGTGGGTAGGCCTAGCGCCCGTGACAGGAAACGCCCCAAAGCGCAACGTGGACACATCCAAATTTTTGGAAGAAAACAGAGGTGTTTTTTGCGAAGTGCCTACCTGTAGAGTTTGGCCTCTAGCTCAGCCGGCACCTAGGGAAACCTACCAAACCTGTGCATTTCTGAAAACTAGAGACCTAGGGAAATCCAAGGAGGGGTGACTTGCGGGGCGCGGACCAGGTTCTGTTACCCGGATCCTTTGCAGACCTCAAAATTTGGCTAAAAAACACATGTTCCTCACATTTCTGTGGCAGAAAGTTCTGGAATCTGAGAGGAGCCACAAATTTCCTTCCACCCAGCGTTCCCCCAAGTCTCCCGATAAAAATGATACCTCACTTGTGTGGGTAGGCCTAGCGCCCGCGACAGGAAACGCCCCAAAGCGCAACGTGGACACATCCAAATTTTTTAAAGAAAACAGAGGTGTTTTTTGCGAAGTGCCTACCTGTAGATTTTGGCCTCTAGCTCAGCCGGCACCTAGGGAAACCTATCAAACCTGTGCATTTCTGAAAACTAGAGATCTAGGGGAATCCAAGGAGGGGTGACTTGCGGGGCTCGGACCAGGTTCTGTTACCCAGAATCCTTTGCAAACCTCAAAATTTGGCTAAAAAACACATGTTCCTCACATTTCTGTGGCAGAAAGTTCTGGAATCTGAGAGAAGCCACACATTTCCTTCCACCCAGCGTTCCCCCAAGTCTCCCGATAAAAATGATACCTCACTTGTGTGGGTAGGCCTAGCGCCCGCGACAGGAAACGCCCCAAAGCCCAACGTGGACACATCCAAATTTTTGAAAGAAAACAGAGGTGTTTTTTGCGAAGTGCCTACCTGTAGATTTTGGCCTCTAGCTCAGCCGGCACCTAGGGAAACCTACCAAACCTGTGCATTTTTTGAAAACTATAGACCTAGGGGAATCCAAGGAGGGGTGACTTGCGGGGCTGGGACCAGGTTCTGTTACCCAGAATCCTTTGCAAACCTCAAAATTTGGCTAAAAAAACACATGTTCCTCACATTTCTGTGGCAGAAAGTTTTGGAATCTGAGAGGAGCCACAAATTTCCTTCCACCCAGCGTTTCCCTAAGTCTCCCCATAAAAATGATACCTCACTTGTGTGGGTAGGCCTAGCGCCTGCGACAGGAAACGCCCCAAAGCGCAACGTGGACACATCCACATTTTTTAAAGAAAACAGAGGTGTTTTTTGCGAAGTGCCTACCTGTAGATTTTGGCCTCTAGCTCAGCCGCCACCTAGGGAAATCTACCAAACCTGTGCATTTCTGAAAACTAGAGTTCTAGGGGAATCCAAGATGGGGTAACTTGCAAAGCTCGGACCAGGTTCTGTTACCCAGAATCCTTTGCAAACCTCAAAATTTGGCTAAAAAACACATGTTCCTCACATTTCTGTGGCATAAAGTTCTGGAATCTGAGAGGAGCCACAAATTTCCTTCCACCCAGTGTTCCCCCAAGTCTCCCGATAAAAATGATACCTCACTTGTGTGGGTAGGCCTAGCGCCCGCAACAGGAAACGCCCCAAAGCGCAACGTGGACACATCCAAATTTTTGAAAGAAAACAGAGGTGTTTTTTGCGAAGTGCCTACCTGTAGATTTAAGCCTCTAGCTCAGCGGGCACTTAGGGAAACCTACCAAACCTGTGCATTTCTGAAAACTAGAGACCTAGGGGAATCCAAGGAGGGGTGACTTGCTGGGCTTGGACTAGGTTCTGTTACCCAGAATCCTTTGCAAACCTAAAAATTTGGCTAAAAACACATGTTCCTCACATTTCTGTGGCAGAAAGTTCTGGAATCTGAGAGGAGCCACAAATTTCCTTCTACCCAGCGTTCCCTCAAGTCTCCCGATAAAAATTATACCTCACTTGTGTGGGTAGGCCTAGCGCCCGCGACAGGAAACGCCCCAAAGCGCAACGTGGACACATCCAAATTTTTGAAAGAAAACAGAGGTGTTTTTTGCGAAGTGCCTACCTGTAGATTTTGGCCTCTAGCTCAGCCGGCACCTAGGGAAACCTACCAAACCTGTGCATTTTTTGAAAACTAGAGACCTAGGGGAATCCAAGGAGGGGTGACTTGCGGGGCTCGGACCAGGTTCTGTTACCCAGAATCCTTTGCAAACGTCAAAATTTGGCTAAAAAAACACATGTTCCTCACATTTCTGTGGCATAAAGTTCTGGAATCTGAGAGGAGCCACAAATTTCCTTCCACCCAGCGTTCCCCCAAGTCTCCCGATAAAAATGATACCTCACTTGTGTGGGTAGGCCTAGCGCCCGCGACAGGAAACGCCCCAAAGCGCAACATGGACACATCCAAATTTTTGGAAGAAAACAGGTGTTTTTTGCGAAGTGCCTACCTGTAGATTTTGGCCTCTAGCTCAGCCGGCACCTAGGGAAACCTACCAAACCTGTGCATTTCTGAAAACTAGAGACCTAGGGGAATCCATGGAGGGGTGACTTGCGGGGCTCGGACCAGGTTCTGTTACCCAGAATCCTTTGCAAACCTCAAAATTTGGCTAAAAAAACACATGTTCCTCACATTTCTGTGGCAGAAAGTTCTGGAATCTGAGAGGAGCCACAAATTTCCTTCCACCCAGCGTTCCCCCAAGTCTCCCGATAAAAATGATACCTCACTTGTGTGGGTAGGCCTAGCGCCCGCGACAGGAAACGCCCCAAAGAGCAACGTGGACACATCCAAATTTTTGAAAGAAAACAGAGGTGTTTTTTGCGAAGTGCCTACCTGTAGATTTTGGCCTCTAGCTCAGCCGGCACCTAGGGAAACCTATCAAACCTGTGCATTTCTGAAAACTAGAGATCTAGGGGAATCCAAGGAGGGGTGACTTGCGGGGCTCGGACCAGGTTCTGTTACCCAGAATCCTTTGCAAACCTCAAAATTGGGCTAAAAAACACATGTTCCTCACATTTCTGTGGCAGAAAGTTCTGGAATCTGAGAGAAGCCACAAATTTCCTTCCACCCAGCGTTCCCCCAAGTCTCCCGATAAAAATGATAACTCACTTGTGTTGGTAGGCCTAGCGCCCGCGACAGGAAACGCCCCAAAGCCCAACGTGGACACATCCAAATTTTTGAAAGAAAACAGAGGAGTTTTTTGCGAAGTGCCTACCTGTAGATTTTGGCCTCTAGCTCAGCCGGCACCTAGGGAAACCTACCAAACCTGTGCATTTTTTGAAAACTATAGACCTAGGGGAATCCAAGGAGGGGTGACTTGCGGGGCTGGGACCAGGTTCTGTTACCCAGAATCCTTTGCAAACCTCAAAATTTGGCTAAAAAAACACATGTTCCTCACATTTCTGTGGCAGAAAGTTTTGGAATCTGAGAGGAGCCACAAATTTCCTTCCACCCAGCGTTTCCCTAAGTCTCCCCATAAAAATGATACCTCACTTGTGTGGGTAGGCCTAGCGCCTGCGACAGGAAACGCCCCAAAGCGCAACGTGGACACATCCACATTTTTTAAAGAAAACAGAGGTGTTTTTTGCGAAGTGCCTACCTGTAGATTTTGGCCTCTAGCTCAGCCGCCACCTAGGGAAATCTACCAAACCTGTGCATTTCTGAAAACTAGAGTTCTAGGGGAATCCAAGATGGGGTAACTTGCAAAGCTCGGACCAGGTTCTGTTACCCAGAATCCTTTGCAAACCTCAAAATTTGGCTAAAAAACACATGTTCCTCACATTTCTGTGGCATAAAGTTCTGGAATCTGTAGAGGAGCCACAAATTTCCTTCCACCCAGTGTTCCCCCAAGTCTCCCGATAAAAATGATACCTCACTTGTGTGGGTAGGCCTAGCGCCCGCAACAGGAAACGCCCCAAAGCGCAACGTGGACACATCCAAATTTTTGAAAGAAAACAGGTGTTTTTTGCGAAGTGCCTACCTGTAGATTTAAGCCTCTAGCTCAGCGGGCACTTAGGGAAACCTACCAAACCTGTGCATTTCTGAAAACTAGAGACCTAGGGGAATCCAAGGAGGGGTGACTTGCTGGGCTTGGACCAGGTTCTGTTACCCAGAATCCTTTGCAAACCTCAATATTTGGCTAAAAACACATGTTCCTCACATTTCTGTGGCAGAAAGTTCTGGAATCTGAGAAGAGCCACAAATTTCCTTCTACCCAGCGTTCCCCCAAGTCTCCCGATAAAAATGATACCTCACTTGTGTGGGTAGGCCTAGCGCCCGCGACAGGAAACGCCCCAAAGCGCAACGTGGACACATCCAAATTTTTGAAAGAAAACAGAGGTGTTTTTTGCGAAGTGCCTACCTGTAGATTTTGGCCTCTAGCTCAGCCGGCACCTAGGGAAACCTATCAAACCTGTGCATTTCTGAAAACTAGAGATCTAGGGGAATCCAAGGAGGGGTGACTTGCGGGGCTCGGACCAGGTTCTGTTACCCAGAATCCTTTGCAAACCTCAAAATTTGGCTAAAAAACACATGTTCCTCACATTTCTGTGGCAGAAAGTTCTGGAATCTGAGAGAAGCCACAAATTTCCTTCCACCCAGCGTTCCCCCAAGTCTCCCGATAAAAATGATACCTCACTTGTGTGGGTAGGCCTAGCGCCCGCAACAGGAAACGCCCCAAAGCGCAACGTGGACACATCCACATTTTTTAAAGAAAACAGAGGTGTTTTTTGCGAAGTGCCTACCTGTAGATTTTGGCCTCTAGCTCAGCCGCCACCTAGGGAAATCTACCAAACCTGTGCATTTCTGAAAACTAGAGTTCTAGGGGAATCCAAGATGGGGTAACTTGCAAAGCTCGGACCAGGTTCTGTTACCCAGAATCCTTTGCAAACCTCAAAATTTGGCTAAAAAACACATGTTCCTCACACTTCTGTGGCATAAAGTTCTGGAATCTGAGAGGAGCCACAAATTTCCTTCCACCCAGTGTTCCCCCAAGTCTCCCGATAAAAATGATACCTCACTTGTGTGGGTAGGCCTAGCGCCCGCAACAGGAAACGCCCCAAAGCGCAACGTGGACACATCCACATTTTTTAAAGAAAACAGAGGTGTTTTTTGCGAAGTGCCTACCTGTAGATTTTGGCCTCTAGCTCAGCCGCCACCTAGGGAAATCTACCAAACCTGTGCATTTCTGAAAACTAGAGTTCTAGGGGAATCCAAGATGGGGTAACTTGCAAAGCTCGGACCAGGTTCTGTTACCCAGAATCCTTTGCAAACCTCAAAATTTGGCTAAAAAACACATGTTCCTCACATTTCTGTGGCATAAAGTTCTGGAATCTGAGAGGAGCCACAAATTTCCTTCCACCCAGTGTTCCCCCAAGTCTCCCGATAAAAATGATACCTCACTTGTGTGGGTAGGCCTAGCGCCCGCAACAGGAAACGCCCCAAAGCGCAACGTGGACACATCCAAATTTTTTAAAGAAAACAGGTGTTTTTTGCGAAGTGCCTACCTGTAGATTTAAGCCTCTAGCTCAGCGGGCACTTAGGGAAACCTACCAAACCTGTGCATTTCTGAAAACTAGAGACCTAGGGGAAGCCAAGGAGGGGTGACTTGCAGGGTTTGGACCAGGTTCTGTTACCCAGAATTCTTTGCAAACCTCAAAATTTGGCTAAAAAACACATGTTCCTCACATTTCTGTGGCAGAAAGTTCTGGAATCTGAGAGGAGCCACAAACTTCCTTCCACCCAGCGTTCCCCCAAGTCTCCCGATAAAAATGATACCTCACTTGTGTGGGTAGGCCTAGCGCCCGCGACAGGAAACGCCCCAAAGCGCAACGTGGACATATCCAAATTTTTTAAAGAAAACAGAGGTGTTTTTTGCGAAGTGCCTACCTGTAGATTTTGGCCTCTAGCTCAGCCAGCACCTAGGGAAACCTACCAAACATGTGCATTTCTGAAAACTAGATACCTAGGGGAATCCAAGGAGGGGTGACTTGCAGGGTTTGGACCAGGTTCTGTTACCCAGAATTCTTTGCAAACCTCAAAATTTGGCTAAAAAACACATGTTCCTCACATTTCTGTGGCAGAAAGTTCTGGAATCTGAGAGGAGCCACAAATTTCCATCCACCCAGCGTTCCCCCAAGTCTCCCGATAAAAATGATACCTCACTTGTGTGGGTAGGCCTAGCGCCCGCGACAGGATTCGCCCCAAAGCGCATCGTGGACACATCCAAATTTTTGAAAGAAAACAGAGGTGTTTTTTGCGAAGTGCCTACCTGTAGATTTTGGCCTCTAGCTCAGCCGGCACCTAGGGAAACCTATCAAACCTGTGCATTTCTGAAAACTAGAGATCTAGGGGAATCCGAGGAGGGGTGACTTGCGCGGCTCGGACCAGGTTCTGTTACCCAGAATCCTTTGCAAACCTCAAAATTTGGCTAAAAAACACATGTTCCTCACATTTCTGTGGCAGAAAGTTCTGGAATCTGAGAGGAGCCACAAATTTCCTTCTACCCAGCGTTCCCCCAAGTCTCCCGATAAAAATGATACCTCACTTGTGTGGGTAGGCCTAGCGCCCGCGACAGGAAACGCCCCAAAGCGCAACGTGGACACATCCAAATTTTTGAAAGAAAACAGAGGTGTTTTTTGCGAAGTGCCTACCTGTAGATTTTACCCTCTAGCTCAGCCGGCACCTAGGGAAACCTACCAAACCTGTGCATTTTATGAAAACTAGAGACCTAGGGGAATCCAAGGAGGGGTGACTTGCGGGGCTCGGACCAGGTTCTGTTACCCAGAATCCTTTGCAAACCTCAAAATTTGGCTAAAAAACACATGTTCCTCACATTTCTGTGGCAGAAAGTTCTGGAATCTGAGAGGAGCCACAAATTTCCTTCCACCCAGCGTTCCCCCAAGTCTCCCGATAAAAATGATCCCTGACTTGTGTGGGTAGGCCTAGCGCCCGCGGCAGAATTCCCGCCAAAGCGCAACGTGGACACATCCAAATTTTTGAAAGAAAACAGAGGTGTTTTTTGCGAAGTGCCTACCTGTAGATTTTGGCCTCTAGCTCAGCCGGTACTTAGGGAAACCTACCAAACCTGTGCATTTCTGAAAACTAGAGACCTAGGGGAATCCAAGGAGGGGTGACTTGCGGGGTTTGGACCAGGTTCTGTTACCCAGAATTCTTTGCAAACCTCAAAATGTGGCTAAAAAACACATGTTCCTCACATTTCTGTGGCAGAAAGTTCTGGAATCTGAGAGGAGCCACAAACTTCCTTCCACCCAGCGTTCCCCCAAGTCTCCCGATAAAAATGATACCTCACTTGTGTGGGTAGGCCTAGCGCCCGCGACAGGAAACGCCCCAAAGCGCAACGTGGACATATCCAAATTTTTTAAAGAAAACAGAGGTGTTTTTTGCGAAGTGCCTACCTGTAGATTTTGGCCTCTAGCTCAGCCGGCACCTAGGGAAACCTATCAAACCTGTGCATTTCTGAAAACTAGAGATCTAGGGGAATCCAAGGAGGGGTGACTTGCGCGGCTCGGACCAGGTTCTGTTACCCAGAATCCTTTGCAAACCTCAAAATTTGGCTAAAAAACACATGTTCCTCACATTTCTGTGGCAGAAAGTTCTGGAATCTGAGAGAAGCCACAAATTTCCTTCCACACAGCGTTCCCCCAAGTCTCCCGATAAAAATGATACCTCACTTGTGTGGGTAGGCCTAGCGCCCGCGACAGGAAACGCCCCAAAGCCCAACGTGGACACATCCAAATTTTTGAAAGAAAACAAAGGTGTTTTTTGCGAAGTGCCTACCTGTAGATTTTGGCCTCTAGCTCAGCCGGCACCTAGGGAAACCTACCAAACCTGTGCATTTTTTGAAAACTATAGACCTAGGGGAATCCAAGGAGGGGTGACTTGCGGGGCTCGGACCAGGTTCTGTTACCCAGAATCCTTTGCAAACCTCAAAATTTGGCTAAAAAAACACATGTTCCTCACATTTCTGTGGCAGAAAGTTTTGGAATCTGAGAGGAGCCAGAAATTTCCTTCCACCCAGCGTTTCCCTAAGTCTCCCCATAAAAATGATACCTCATTTGTGTGGGTAGGCCTAGCGCCTGCGACAGGAAACGCCCCAAAGCGCAACGTGGACACATCCACATTTTTTAAAGAAAACAGAGGTGTTTTTTGCGAAGTGCCTACCTGTAGATTTTGGCCTCTAGCTCAGCCGCCACTTAGGGAAACCTACCAAACCTGTGCATTTCTGAAAACTAGAGACCTAGGGGAATCCAAGGAGGGGTGACTTGCAGGGCTTGGACCAGGTTCTGTTACCCAGAATCCTTTGCAAACCTCAAAATTTGGCTAAAAACACATGTTCCTCACATTTCTGTGGCAGAAAGTTCTGGAATCTGGGAGGAGCCACAAATTTCCTTCTACCCAGCGTTCCCCCAAGTCTCCCGATAAAAATTATACCTCACTTGTGTGGGTAGGCCTAGCGCCCGCGACAGGAAACGCCCCAAAGCGCAACGTGGACACATCCAAATTTTTGAAAGAAAACAGAGGTGTTTTTTGCGAAGTGCTTACCTGTAGATTTTGGCCTCTAGCTCAGCCGGCACCTAGGGAAACCTACCAAACCTGTGCATTTTTTGAAAACTAGAGACCTAGGGGAATCCAAGGAGGGGTGACTTGCGGGGCTCGGACCAGGTTCTGTTACCCAGAATCCTTTGCAAACGTCAAAATTTGGCTAAAAAAACAATTGTTCCTCACATTTCTGTGGCATAAAGTTCTGGAATCTGAGAGGAGCCTCAAGTTTCCTTCCACCCAGCGTTCCCTAAATCTCCCGATAAAAATGATACCTCACTTGTGTGGGTAGGCCCAGCGCCCGCGACAGGAAACGCCCCAAAGAGCAACGTGGACACATTCAAATTTTTGAAAGAAAACAGAGGTGTTTTTTGCGAAGTGCCTACCTGTAGATTTTGGCCTCTAGCTCAGCCGGCACCTAGGGAAACCTACCAAACCTGTGCATTTCTGAAAACTAGAGACCTAGAGAAATCCAAGGAGGGGTGACTTGCGGGGCTCGGACCAGGTTCTGTTACCCGGATCCTTTGCAAACCTCAAAATTTGGCTAAAAAACACATGTTCCTCACATTTCTGTGGCAGAAAGTTCTGGAATCTGAGAGGAGCCACAAATTTCCTTCCACCCAGCGTTCCCCCAAGTCTCCCGATAAAAATGATACCTCACTTGTGTGGGTAGGCCTAGCGCCCGCGACAGGAAACGCCCCAAAGCGCAACGTGGACACATCCAAATTTTTGAAAGAAAACAGAGGTGTTTTTTGCGAAGTGCCTACCTGTAGATTTTGGCCTCTAGCTCAGCCGGCACCTAGGGAAACCTATCAAACCTGTGCATTTCTATAAACTAGAGATCTAGGGGAATCCAAGGAGGGGTGACTTGCGGGGCTCGGACCAGGTTCTGTTACCCAGAATCCTTTGCAAACCTCAAAATTTGGCTAAAAAACACATGTTCCTCACATTTCTGTGGCAGAAAGTTCTGGAATCTGAGAGAAGCCACAAATTTCCTTCTACCCAGCGTTCCCCCAAGTCTCCCGATAAAAATGATACCTCACTTGTGTGGGTAGGCCTAGCGCCCGCGACAGGAAACGCCCCAAAGCCCAACGTGGACACATCCAAATTTTTGAAAGAAAACAGAGGTGTTTTTTGCGAAGTGCCTACCTGTAGATTTTGGCCTCTAGCTCAGCCGGCACCTAGGGAAACCTACCAAACCTGTGCATTTTTTGAAAACTATAGACCTAGGGGAATCCAAGGAGGGGTGACTTGCGGGGCTGGGACCAGGTTCTGTTACCCAGAATCCTTTGCAAACCTCAAAATTTGGCTAAAAAAAACACATGTTCCTCACATTTCTGTGGCAGAAAGTTTTGGAATCTGAGAGGAGCCACAAATTTCCTTCCACCCAGCGTTTCCCTAAGTCTCCCCATAAAAATGATACCTCACTTGTGTGGGTAGGCCTAGCGCCTGCGACAGGAAACGCCCCAAAGCGCAACGTGGACACATCCACATTTTTTAAAGAAAACAGAGGTGTTTTTTGCGAAGTGCCTACCTGTAGATTTTGGCCTCTATCTCAGCCGCCACCTAGGGAAATCTACCAAACCTGTGCATTTCTGAAAACTAGAGTTCTAGGGGAATCCAAGATGGGGTAACTTGCAAAGCTCGGACCAGGTTCTGTTACCCAGAATCCTTTGCAAACCTCAAAATTTGGCTAAAAAACACATGTTCCTCACATTTCTGTGGCAGAAAGTTCTGGAATCTGAGAGGAGCGACAAATTTCCTTCTACCCAGCGTTCCCCCAAGTCTCCCGATAAAAATGATACCTCACTTGTGTGGGTAGGCCTAGCGCCCGCGACAGGAAAAGCCCCAAAGCGCAACGTGGACACATCCAAATTTTTGAAAGAAAACAGAGGTGTTTTTTGCGAAGTGCCTACCTGTAGATTTTGGCCTCTAGCTCAGCCGGCACCTAGGGAAACCTATCAAACCTGTGCATTTCTGAAAACTAGAGATCTAGGGGAATCCAATGAGGGGTGACTTGCGGGGCTCGGACCAGGTTCTGTTACCCAGAATCCTTTGCAAACCTCAAAATTTGGCTAAAAAACACATGTTCCTCACATTTCTGTGGCAGAAAGTTCTGGAATCTGAGAGAAGCCACAAATTTCCTTCCACCCAGCGTTCCCCCAAGTCTCCCGATAAAAATGATACCTCACTTGTGTGGGTAGGCCTAGCGCCCGCGACAGGAAACGCCCCAAAGCCCAACGTGGACACATCCTAATTTTTGAAAGAAAACAGAGGTGTTTTTTGCGAAGTGCCTACCTGTAGATTTTGGCCTCTAGCTCAGCAGGCACCTAGGGAAACCTACCAAACCTGTGCATTTTTTGAAAACTATAGACCTAGGGGAATCCAAGGAGGGGTGACTTGCGGGGCTGGGACCAGGTTCTGTTACCCAGAATCCTTTGCAAACCTCAAAATGTGGCTAAAAAAACACATGTTCCTCACATTTCTGTGGCAGAAAGTTTTGGAATCTGAGAGGAGCCACAAATTTCCTTCCACCCAGCGTTTCCCTAAGTCTCCCCATAAAAATGATACCTCACTTGTGTGGGTAGGCCTAGCGCCTGCGACAGGAAACGCCCCAAAGCGCAACGTGGACACATCCACATTTTTTAAAGAAAACAGAGGTGTTTTTTGCGAAGTGCCTACCTGTAGATTTTGGCCTCTAGCTCAGCCGCCACCTAGGGAAATCTACCAAACCTGTGCATTTCTGAAAACTAGAGTTCTAGGGGAATCCAAGATGGTGTAACTTGCAAAGCTCGGACCAGGTTCTGTTACCCAGAATCCTTTGCAAACCTCAAAATTTGGCTAAAAACACATGTTCCTCACATTTCTGTGGCAGAAAGTTCTGGAATCTGAGAGGAGCCACAAATTTCCTTCCACCCAGCGTTCCCCCAAGTCTCCCGATAAAAATGATACCTCACTTGTGTGGGTAGGCCTAGCGCCCGCGACAGGAAACGCCCCAAAGCGCAACGTGGACACATCCAAATTTTTGAAAGAAAACAGAGGTGTTTTTTGCGAAGTGCTTACCTGTAGATTTTGGCCTCTAGCTCAGCCGGCACCTAGGGAAACCTACCAAACCTGTGCATTTTTTGAAAACTAGAGACCTAGGGGAATCCAAGGAGGGGTGACTTGCGGGGCTCGGACCAGGTTCTGTTACCCAGAATCCTTTGCAAACGTCAAAATTTGGCTAAAAAAACTATTGTTCCTCACATTTCTGTGGCATAAAGTTCTGGAATCTGAGAGGAGCCACCAATTTCCTTCCACCCAGCGTTCCCTAAATCTCCCGATAAAAATGATACCTCACTTGTGTGGGTAGGCCCAGCGCCCACGACAGGAAACGCCCCAAAGAGCAACGTGGACACATTCAAATTTTTGAAAGAAAACAGAGGTGTTTTTTGCGAAGTGCCTACCTGTAGATTTTGGCCTCTAGCTCAGCCGGCACCTAGGGAAACCTACCAAACCTGTGCATTTCTGAAAACTAGAGACCTAGAGAAATCCAAGGAGGGGTGACTTGCGGGGCTCGGACCAGGTTCTGTTACCCGGATCCTTTGCAAACCTCAAAATTTGGCTAAAAAACACATGTTCCTCACATTTCTGTGGCAGAAAGTTCTAGAATCTGAGAGGAGCCACAAATTTCCTTCCACCCAGCGTTCCCCCAAGTCTCCCGATAAAAATGATACCTCACTTGTGTGGGTAGGCCTAGCGCCCGCGACAGGAAACGCCCCAAAGCGCAACGTGGACACATCCAAATTTTTGAAAGAAAACAGAGGTGTTTTTTGCGAAGTGCCTACCTGTAGATTTTGGCCTCTAGCTCAGCCGGCACCTAGGGAAACCTATCAAACCTGTGCATTTCTGAAAACTAGAGATCTAGGGGAATCCAAGGAGGGGTGACTTGCGCGGCTCGGACCAGGTTCTGTTACCCAGAATCCTTTGCAAACCTCAAAATTTGGCTAAAAAACACATGTTCCTCACATTTCTGTGGCAGAAAGTTCTGGAATCTGAGAGAAGCCACAAATTTCCTTCCACACAGTGTTCCCCCAAGTCTCCCGATAAAAATGATACCTCACTTGTGTGGGTAGGCCTAGCGCCCGCGACAGGAAACGCCCCAAAGCCCAACGTGGACACATCCAAATTTTTGAAAGAAAACAAAGGTGTTTTTTGCGAAGTGCCTACCTGTAGATTTTGGCCTCTAGCTCAGCCGGCACCTAGGGAAACCTACCAAACCTGTGCATTTTTTGAAAACTATAGACCTAGGGGAATCCAAGGAGGGGTGACTTGCGGGGCTCGGACCAGGTTCTGTTACCCAGAATCCTTTGCAAACCTCAAAATTTGGCTAAAAAAACACATGTTCCTCACATTTCTGTTTCAGAAAGTTTTGGAATCTGAGAGGAGCCACAAATTTCCTTCCACCCAGCGTTTCCCTAAGTCTCCCCATAAAAATGATACCTCACTTGTGTGGGTAGGCCTAGCGCCTGCGACAGGAAACACCCCAAAGCGCAACGTGGACACATCCACATTTTTTAAAGAAAACAGAGGTGTTTTTTGCGAAGTGCCTACCTGTAGATTTTGGCCTCTAGCTCAGCCGCCACCTAGGGAAATCTACCAAACCTGTGCATTTCTGAAAACTAGAGTTCTAGGGGAATCCAAGATGGGGTAACTTGCAAAGCTTGGACCAGGTTCTGTTACCCAGAATCCTTTGCAAACCTCAAAATTTGGCTAAAAAACACATGTTCCTCACATTTCTGTGGCATAAAGTTCTGGAATCTGAGAGGAGCCACAAATTTCCTTCCACCCAGCGTTCCCCCAAGTCTCCCGATAAAAATGATACCTCACTTGTGTGGGTAGGCCTAGCGCCCGCAACAGGAAACGCCCCAAAGCGCAACGTGGACACATCCACCTTTTTGAAAGAAAACAGAGTTTTTTTTTGCGAAGTGCTTACCTGTAGATTTAAGCCTCTAGCTCAGCGGGCACTTAGGGAAACCTACCAAACCTGTGCATTTCTGAAAACTAGAGACCTAGGGGAATCCAAGGAGGGGTGACTTGCAGGGCTTGGACCAGGTTCTGTTACCCAGAATCCTTTGCAAACCTCAAAATTTGGCTAAAAACACATGTTCCTCACATTTCTGTGGCAGAAAGTTCTGGAATCTGAGAGGAGCCACAAATTTCCTTCTACCCAGCGTTCCCCCAAGTCTCCCGATAAAAATGATAACTCACTTGTGTGGGTAGGCCTAGCGCCCGCGACAGGAAACGCCCCAAAGCGCAACGTGGACACATCCAAATTTTTGAAAGAAAACAGAGGTGTTTTTTGCGAAGTGCCTACCAGTAGATTTTGGCCTCTAGCTCAGCCGGCACCTAGGGAAACCTACCAAACCTGTGCATTTTTTGAAAACTAGAGACCTAGGGGAATCCAAGGAGGGGTGACTTGTGGGGCTCGGACCAGGTTCTGTTACCCAGAATCCTTTGCAAACGTCAAAATTTGGCTAAAAAACACATGTTCCTCACATTTCTGTGGCAGAAAGTTCTGGAATCTGAGAGGAGCCACAAATTTCCTTCCACCCAGCGTTCCCCCAAGTCTCCCGATAAAAATGATACCTCACTTGTGTGGGTAGGCCTAGCGCCCGCGACAGGAAACGCCCCAAAGCGCAACGTGGACACATCCAAATTTTTGGAAGAAAACAGAGGTGTTTTTTGCGAAGTGCCTACCTGTAGATTTTGGCCTCTAGCTCAGCCGGCACCTAGGGAAACCTACCAAACCTGTGCATTTCTGAAAACTAGAGACCTAGGGAAATCCAAGGAGGGGTGACTTGGGGGGCTCGGACCAGGTTCTGTTACCCGGATCCTTTGCAGACCTCAAAATTTGGCTAAAAAACACATGTTCCTCACATTTCTGTGGCAGAAAGTTCTGGAATCTGAGAGGAGCCACAAATTTCCTTCCACCCAGCGTTCCCCCAAGTCTCCCGATAAAAATGATACCTCACTTGTGTGGGTAGGCCTAGCGCCCGCGACAGGAAACGCCCCAAAGCGCAACGTGGACACATCCAAATTTTTGAAAGAAAACAGAGGTGTTTTTTGCGAAGTGCCTACCTGTAGATTTTGGCCTCTAGCTCAGCCGGCACCTAGGGAAACCTATCAAACCTGTGCATTTCTGAAAACTAGAGATCTAGGGGAATCCAAGGAGGGGTGACTTGCGGGGCTCGGACCAGGTTCTGTTACCCAGAATCCTTTGCAAACCTCAAAATTTGGCTAAAAAACACATGTTCCTCACATTTCTGTGGCATAAAGTTCTGGAATCTGAGAGGAGCCACAAATTTCCTTCCACCCAGCGTTCCCCCAAGTCTCCCGATAAAAATGATACCTCACTTGTGTGGGTAGGCCTAGCGCCCGCAACAGGAAACGCCCCAAAGCGCAACGTGGACACATCCACCTTTTTGAAAGAAAACAGAGGTTTTTTTAGCGAAGTGCTTACCTGTAGATTTAAGCCTCTAGCTCAGCGGGCACTTAGGGAAACCTACCAAACCTGTGCATTTCTGAAAACTAGAGACCTAGGGGAATCCAAGGAGGGGTGACTTGCAGGGCTTGGACCAGGTTCTGTTACCCAGAATCCTTTGCAAACCTCAAAATTTGGCTAAAAACACATGTTCCTCACATTTCTGTGGCAGAAAGTTCTGGAATCTGAGAGGAGCCACAAATTTCCTTCTACCCAGCGTTCCCCCAAGTCTCCCGATAAAAATGATAACTCACTTGTGTGGGTAGGCCTAGCGCCCGCGACAGGAAACGCCCCAAAGCGCAACGTGGACACATCCAAATTTTTGAAAGAAAACAGAGGTGTTTTTTGCGAAGTGCCTACCAGTAGATTTTGGCCTCTAGCTCAGCCGGCACCTAGGGAAACCTACCAAACCTGTGCATTTTTTGAAAACTAGAGACCTAGGGGAATCCAAGGAGGGGTGACTTGCGGGGCTCGGACCAGGTTCTGTTACCCAGAATCCTTTGCAAACGTCAAAATTTGGCTAAAAAACACATGTTCCTCACATTTCTGTGGCAGAAAGTTCTGGAATCTGAGAGGAGCCACAAATTTCCTTCCACCCAGCGTTCCCCCAAGTCTCCCGATAAAAATGATACCTCACTTGTGTGGGTAGGCCTAGCGCCCGCGACAGGAAACGCCCCAAAGCGCAACGTGGACACATCCAAATTTTTGGAAGAAAACAGAGGTGTTTTTTGCGAAGTGCCTACCTGTAGATTTTGGCCTCTAGCTCAGCCGGCACCTAGGGAAACCTACCAAACCTGTGCATTTCTGAAAACTAGAGACCTAGGGAAATCCAAGGAGGGGTGACTTGCGGGGCTCGGACCAGGTTCTGTTACCCGGATCCTTTGCAGACCTCAAAATTTGGCTAAAAAACACATGTTCCTCACATTTCTGTGGCAGAAAGTTCTGGAATCTGAGAGGAGACACAAATTTCCTTCCACCCAGCGTTCCCCCAAGTCTCCCGATAAAAATGATACCTCACTTGTGTGGGTAGGCCTAGCGCCCGCGACAGGAAACGCCCCAAAGCGCAACGTGGACACATCCAAATTTTTGAAAGAAAACAGAGGTGTTTTTTGCGAAGTGCCTACCTGTAGATTTTGGCCTCTAGCTCAGCCGGCACCTAGGGAAACCTATCAAACCTGTGCATTTCTGAAAACTAGAGATCTAGGGGAATCCAAGGAGGGGTGACTTGCGGGGCTCGGACCAGGTTCTGTTACCCAGAATCCTTTGCAAACCTCAAAATTTGGCTAAAAAACACATGTTCCTCACATTTCTGTGGCAGAAAGTTCTGGAATCTGAGAGAAGCCACACATTTCCTTCCACCCAGCGTTCCCCCAAGTCTCCCGATAAAAATGATACCTCACTTGTGTGGGTAGGCCTAGTGCCCGCGACAGGAAACGCCCCAAAGCCCAACGTGGACACATCCAAATTTTTGAAAGAAAACAGAGGTGTTTTTTGCGAAGTGCCTACCTGTAGATTTTGGCCTCTAGCTCAGCCGGCACCTAGGGAAACCTACCAAACCTGTGCATTTTTTGAAAACTATAGACCTAGGGGAATCCAAGGAGGGGTGACTTGCGGGGCTGGGACCAGGTTCTGTTACCCAGAATCCTTTGCAAACCTCAAAATTTGGCTAAAAAAACACATGTTCCTCACATTTCTGTGGCAGAAAGTTTTGGAATCTGAGAGGAGCCACAAATTTCCTTCCACCCAGCGTTTCCCTAAGTCTCCCCATAAAAATGATACCTCACTTGTGTGGGTAGGCCTAGCGCCTGCGACAATAAACGCCCCAAAGCGCAACGTGGACACATCCACATTTTTTAAAGAAAACAGAGGTGTTTTTTGCGAAGTGCCTACCTGTAGATTTTGGCCTCTAGCTCAGCCGCCACCTAGGGAAATCTACCAAACCTGTGCCTTTCTGAAAACTAGAGACCTAGGGGAATCCAAGGAGGGGTGACTTGCTGGGCTTGGACCAGGTTCTGTTACCCAGAATCCTTTGCAAACCTCAAAATTTGGCTAAAAGCACATGTTCCTCACATTTCTGCGGCAGAAAGTTCTGGAATCTGAGAGGAGCCACAAATTTCCTTCTACCCAGCGTTCCCTCAAGTCTCCCGATAAAAATGATACCTCTCTTGTGTGGGTAGGCCTAGCACCCGCGACAGGAAACGCCCCAAAGCGCAACGTGGACACATCCAAATTTTTGAAAGAAAACAGAGGTGTTTTTTGCGAAGTGCCTACCTGTAGATTTTGGCCTCTAGCTCAGCCGGCACCTAGGGAAACCTACCAAACCTGTGCATTTTTTGAAAACTAGAGACCTAGGGGAATCCAAGGAGGGGTGACTTGCGGGGCTCGGACCAGGTTCTGTTACCCAGAATCCTTTGCAAACGTCAAAATTTGGCTAAAAAAACACATGTTCCTCACATTTCTGTGGCATAAAGTTCTGGAATCTGAGAGGAGCCACAAATTTCCTTCCACCCAGCGTTCCCCCAAGTCTCCAGATAAAAATGATACCTCACTTGTGAGGGTAGGCCTAGCGCCCGCGACAGGAAACGCCCCAAAGCGCAACATGGACACATCCAAATTTTTGGAAGAAAACAGGTGTTTTTTGCGAAGTGCCTACCTGTAGATTTTGGCCTCTAGCTCAGCCGGCACCTAGGGAAACCTACCAAACCTGTGCATTTCTGAAAACTAGAGACCTAGGGGAATCCAAGGAGGGGTGACTTGCGGGGCTCGGACCAGGTTCTGTTACCCAGAATCCTTTGCAAACCTCAAAATTTGGCTTAAAAAACACATGTTCCTCACATTTCTGTGGCAGAAAGTTTTGGAATCTGAGAGGAGCCACAAACTTCCTTCCACCCAGCGTTTCCCTAAGTCTCCCGATAAAAATGATACCTCACTTGTGTGGGTAGGCCCAGCGCCCGCGACAGGAAACGCCCCAAAGAGCAACGTGGACACATTCAAATTTTTGAAAGAAAACAGAGGTGTTTTTTGCGAAGTGCCTACCTGTAGATTTTGGCCTCTAGCTCAGCCGGCACCTAGGGAAACCTACCAAACCTGTGCATTTCTGAAAACTAGAGACCTAGAGAAATCCAAGGAGGGGTGACTTGCGGGGCTCGGACCAGGTTCTGTTACCCGGATCCTTTGCAAACCTCAAAATTTGGCTAAAAAACACATGTTCCTCACATTTCTGTGGCAGAAAGTTCTGGAATCTGAGAGGAGCCACAAATTTCCTTCCACCCAGCGTTCCCCCAAGTCTCCCGATAAAAATGATACCTCACTTGTGTGGGTAGGCCTAGCGCCCGAGACAGGAAACGCCCCAAAGCGCAACGTTGACACATCCACATTTTTGAAAGAAAACAGAGGTGTTTTTTGCGAAGTGCCTACCTGTAGATTTTGGCCTCTAGCTCAGCCGGCACCTAGGGAAACCTATCAAACCTGTGCATTTCTGAAAACTAGAGATCTAGGGGAATCCAAGGAGGGGTGACTTGCGGGGCTCGGACCAGGTTCTGTTACCCAGAATCCTTTGCAAACCTCAAAATTTGGCTAAAAAACACATGTTCCTCACATTTCTGTGGCAGAAAGTTCTGGAATCTGAGAGAAGCCACAAATTTCCTTCCACCCAGCGTTCCCCCAAGTCTCCCGATAAAAATGATACCTCACTTGTGTGGGTAGGCCTAGCGCCCGCGACAGGAAACGCCCCAAAGCCCAACGTGGACACATCCTAATTTTTGAAAGAAAACAGAGGTGTTTTTTGCGAAGTGCCTACCTGTAGATTTTGGCCTCTAGCTCAGCAGGCACCTAGGGAAACCTACCAAACCTGTGCATTTTTTGAAAACTATAGACCTAGGGGAATCCAAGGAGGGGTGACTTGCGGGGCTGGGACCAGGTTCTGTTACCCAGAATCCTTTGCAAACCTCAAAATTTGGCTAAAAAAACACATGTTCCTCACATTTCTGTGGCAGAAAGTTTTGGAATCTGAGAGGAGCCACAAATTTCCTTCCACCCAGCGTTTCCCTAAGTCTCCCCATAAAAATGATACCTCACTTGTGTGGGTAGGCCTAGCGCCTGCGACAGGAAACGCCCCAAAGCGCAACGTGGACACATCCACATTTTTTAAAGAAAACAGAGGTGTTTTTTGCGAAGTGCCTACCTGTAGATTTTGGCCTCTAGCTCAGCCGCCACCTAGGGAAATCTACCAAACCTGTGCATTTCTGAAAACTAGAGTTCTAGGGGAATCCAAGATGGGGTAACTTGCAAAGCTCGGACCAGGTTCTGTTACCCAGAATCCTTTGCAAACCTCAAAATTTGGCTAAAAAACACATGTTCCTCACATTTCTGTGGCATAAAGTTCTGGAATCTGAGAGGAGCCACAAATTTCCTTCCACCCAGTGTTCCCCCAAGTCTCCCGATAAAAATGATACCTCACTTGTGTGGGTAGGCCTAGCGCCCGCAACAGGAAACGCCCCAAAGCGCAACGTGGACACATCCAAATTTTTTAAAGAAAACAGGTGTTTTTTGCGAAGTGCCTACCTGTAGATTTAAGCCTCTAGCTCAGCGGGCACTTAGGGAAACCTACCAAACCTGTACATTTCTGAAAACTAGAGACCTAGGGGAATCCAAGGAGGGGTGACTTGCTGGGCTTGGACCAGGTTCTGTTACCCAGAATCCTTTGCAAACCTCAAAATTTGGCTAAAAACACATGTTCCTCACATTTCTGTGGCAGAAAGTTCTGGAATCTGGGAGGAGCCACAAATTTCCTTCTACCCAGCGTTCCCCCAAGTCTCCCGATAAAAATTATACCTCACTTGTGTGGGTAGGCCTAGCGCCCGCGACAGGAAACGCCCCAAAGCGCAACGTGGACACATCCAAATTTTTGAAAGAAAACAGAGGTGTTTTTTGCGAAGTGCTTACCTGTAGATTTTGGCCTCTAGCTCAGCCGGCACCTAGGGAAACCTACCAAACCTGTGCATTTTTTGAAAACTAGAGACCTAGGGGAATCCAAGGAGGGGTGACTTGCGGGGCTCGGACCAGGTTCTGTTACCCAGAATCCTTTGCAAACGTCAAAATTTGGCTAAAAAAACAATTGTTCCTCACATTTCTGTGGCATAAAGTTCTGGAATCTGAGAGGAGCCTCAAGTTTCCTTCCACCCAGCGTTCCCTAAATCTCCCGATAAAAATGATACCTCACTTGTGTGGGTAGGCCCAGCGCCCGCGACAGGAAACGCCCCAAAGAGCAACGTGGACACATTCAAATTTTTGAAAGAAAACAGAGGTGTTTTTTGCGAAGTGCCTACCTGTAGATTTTGGCCTCTAGCTCAGCCGGCACCTAGGGAAACCTACCAAACCTGTGCATTTCTGAAAACTAGAGACCTAGAGAAATCCAAGGAGGGGTGACTTGCGGGGCTCGGACCAGGTTCTGTTACCCGGATCCTTTGCAAACCTCAAAATTTGGCTAAAAAACACATGTTCCTCACATTTCTGTGGCAGAAAGTTCTAGAATCTGAGAGGAGCCACAAATTTCCTTCCACCCAGCGTTCCCCCAAGTCTCCCGATAAAAATGATACCTCACTTGTGTGGGTAGGCCTAGCGCCCGCGACAGGAAACGCCCCAAAGCGCAACGTGGACACATCCAAATTTTTGAAAGAAAACAGAGGTGTTTTTTGCGAAGTGCCTACCTGTAGATTTTGGCCTCTAGCTCAGCCGGCACCTAGGGAAACCTATCAAACCTGTGCATTTCTGAAAACTAGAGATCTAGGGGAATCCAAGGAGGGGTGACTTGCGCGGCTCGGACCAGGTTCTGTTACCCAGAATCCTTTGCAAACCTCAAAATTTGGCTAAAAAACAAATGTTCCTCACATTTCTGTGGCAGAAAGTTCTGGAATCTGAGAGAAGCCACAAATTTCCTTCCACACAGTGTTCCCCCAAGTCTCCCGATAAAAATGATACCTCACTTGTGTGGGTAGGCCTAGCGCCCGCGACAGGAAACGCCCCAAAGCCCAACGTGGACACATCCAAATTTTTGAAAGAAAACAAAGGTGTTTTTTGCGAAGTGCCTACCTGTAGATTTTGGCCTCTAGCTCAGCCGGCACCTAGGGAAACCTACCAAACCTGTGCATTTTTTGAAAACTATAGACCTAGGGGAATCCAAGGAGGGGTGACTTGCGGGGCTCGGACCAGGTTCTGTTACCCAGAATCCTTTGCAAACCTCAAAATTTGGCTAAAAAAACACATGTTCCACACATTTCTGTGGCAGAAAGTTTTGGAATCTGAGAGGAGCCACAAATTTCCTTCCACCCAGCGTTTCCCTAAGTCTCCCCATAAAAATGATACCTCACTTGTGTGGGTAGGCCTAGCGCCTGCGACAGGAAACGCCCCCAAAGCGCAACGTGGACACATCCACATTTTTTAAAGAAAACAGAGGTGTTTTTTGCGAAGTGCCTACCTGTAGATTTTGGCCTCTAGCTCAGCCGCCACCTAGGGAAATCTACCAAACCTGTGAATTTCTGAAAACTAGAGTTCTAGGGGAATCCAAGATGGGGTAACTTGCAAAGCTCGGACCAGGTTCTGTTACCCAGAATCCTTTGCAAACCTCAAAATTTGGCTAAAAAACACATGTTCCTCACATTTCTGTGGCATAAAGTTCTGGAATCTGAGAGGAGCCACAAATTTCCTTCCACCCAGCGTTCCCCCAAGTCTCCCGATAAAAATGATACCTCACTTGTGTGGGTAGGCCTAGCGCCCGCAACAGGAAACGCCCCAAAGCGCAACGTGGACACATCCACCTTTTTGAAAGAAAACAGAGGGTTTTTTTTGCGAAGTGCTTACCTGTAGATTTTGGCCTCTAGCTCAGCCGGCACCTAGGGAAACCTACCAAACCTGTGCATTTTTTGAAAACTAGAGACCTAGGGGAATCCAAGGAGGGGTGACTTGCGGGGCTCGGACCAGGTTCTGTTACCCAGAATCCTTTGCAAACCTCAAAATTTGGCTAAAAAAACACATGTTCCTCACATTTCTGTGGCAGAAAGTTTTGGAATCTGAGAGGAGCCAGAAATTTCCTTCCACCCAGCGCTTCCCTGAGTCTCCCCATAAAAATGATACCTCACTTGTGTGGGTAGGCCTAGCGCCTGCGACAGGAAACGCCCCAAAGCGCAACGTGGACACATCCACATTTTTTAAAGAAAACAGAGGTGTTTTTTGCGAAGTGCCTACCTGTAGATTTTGGCCTCTAGCTCAGCCGCCACCTAGGGAAATCTACCAAACCTGTGCATTTCTGAAAACTAGAGTTCTAGGGGAATCCAAGATGGGGTAACTTGCAAAGCTCGGACCAGGTTCTGTTACCCAGAATCCTTTGCAAACCTCAAAATTTGGCTAAAAAACACATGTTCCTCACATTTCTGTGGCATAAAGTTCTGGAATCTGAGAGGAGCCACAAATTTCCTTCCACCCAGTGTTCCCCCAAGTCTCCCGATAAAAATGATACCTCACTTGTGTGGGTAGGCCTAGCGCCCGCAACAGGAAACGCCCCAAAGCGCAACGTGGACACATCCAAATTTTTGGAAGAAAACAGGTGTTTTTTGCGAAGTGCCTACCTGTAGATTTTGGCCTCTAGCTCAGCCGGCACCTAGGGAAACCTACCAAACCTGTGCATTTCTGAAAACTAGAGACCTAGGGGAATCCATGGAGGGGTGACTTGCGGGGCTCGGACCAGGTTCTGTTACCCAGAATCCTTTGCAAACCTCAAAATTTGGCTAAAAAAACACATGTTCCTCACATTTCTGTGGCAGAAAGTTCTGGAATCTGAGAGGAGCCACAAATTTCCTTCCACCCAGCGTTCCCCCAAGTCTCCCGATAAAAATGATACCTCACTTGTGTGGGTAGGCCTAGCGCCCGCGACAGGAAACGCCCCAAAGAGCAACGTGGACACATCCAAATTTTTGAAAGAAAACAGAGGTGTTTTTTGCGAAGTGCCTACCTGTAGATTTTGGCCTCTAGCTCAGCCGGCACCTAGGGAAACCTATCAAACCTGTGCATTTCTGAAAACTAGAGATCTAGGGGAATCCAAGGAGGGGTGACTTGCGGGGCTCGGACCAGGTTCTGTTACCCAGAATCCTTTGCAAACCTCAAAATTGGGCTAAAAAACACATGTTCCTCACATTTCTGTGGCAGAAAGTTCTGGAATCTGAGAGAAGCCACAAATTTCCTTCCACCCAGCGTTCCCCCAAGTCTCCCGATAAAAATGATACCTCACTTGTGTGGGTAGGCCTAGCGCCCGCAACAGGAAACGCCCCAAAGCCCAACGTGGACACATCCACATTTTTGAAAGAAAACAGAGGTGTTTTTTGCGAAGTGCCTACCTGTAGATTTTGGCCTCTAGCTCAGCCGGCACCTAGGGAAACCTACCAAACCTGTGCATTTTTTGAAAACTATAGACCTAGGGGAATCCAAGGAGGGGTGACTTGCGGGGCTGGGACCAGGTTCTGTTACCCAGAATCCTTTGCAAACCTCAAAATTTGGCTAAAAAAACACATGTTCCTCACATTTCTGTGGCAGAAAGTTTTGGAATCTGAGAGGAGCCACAAATTTCCTTCCACCCAGCGTTTCCCTAAGTCTCCCCATAAAAATGATACCTCACTTGTGTGGGTAGGCCTAGCGCCTGCGACAGGAAACGCCCCAAAGCGCAACGTGGACACATCCACATTTTTTAAAGAAAACAGAGGTGTTTTTTGCGAAGTGCCTACCTGTAGATTTTGGCCTCTAGCTCAGCCGCCACCTAGGGAAATCTACCAAACCTGTGCATTTCTGAAAACTAGAGTTCTAGGGGAATCCAAGATGGGGTAACTTGCAAAGCTCGGACCAGGTTCTGTTACCCAGAATCCTTTGCAAACCTCAAAATTTGGCTAAAAACACATGTTCCTCACATTTCTGTGGCATAAAGTTCTGGAATCTGAGAGGAGCCACAAATTTCCTTCCACCTAGTGTTCCCCCAAGTCTCCCGATAAAAATGATACCTCACTTGTGTGGGTAGGCCTAGCGCCCGCAACAGGAAACGCCCCAAAGCGCAACGTGGACACATCCAAATTTTTGAAAGAAAACAGGTGTTTTTTGCGAAGTGCCTACCTGTAGATTTAAGCCTCTAGCTCAGCGGGCACTTAGGGAAACCTACCAAACCTGTGCATTTCTGAAAACTAGAGACCTAGGGGAATCCAAGGAGGGGTGACTTGCTGGGCTTGGACCAGGTTCTGTTACCCAGAATCCTTTGCAAACCTCAAAATTTGGCTAAAAACACATGTTCCTCACATTTCTGTGGCAGAAAGTTCTGGAATCTGAGAGGAGCCACAAATTTCCTTCTACCCAGCGTTCCCCCAAGTCTCCCGATAAAAATGATACCTCACTTGTGTGGGTAGGCCTAGCGCCCGCGACAGGAAACGCCCCAAAGCGCAACGTGGACACATCCAAATTTTTGAAAGAAAACAGAGGTGTTTTTTGCGAAGTGCTTACCTGTAGATTTTGGCCTCTAGCTCAGCCGGCACCTAGGGAAACCTACCAAACCTGTGCATTTTTTGAAAACTAGAGACCTAGGGGAATCCAAGGAGGGGTGACTTGCGGGGCTCGGACCAGGTTCTGTTACCCAGAATCCTTTGCAAACGTCAAAATTTGGCTAAAAAAACAATTGTTCCTCACATTTCTGTGGCATAAAGTTCTGGAATCTGAGAGGAGCCACAAATTTCCTTCCACCCAGCGTTCCCTAAATCTCCCGATAAAAATGATACCTCACTTGTGTGGGTAGGCCCAGCGCCCGCGACAGGAAACGCCCCATAGAGCAACGTGGACACATTCAAATTTTTGAAAGAAAACAGAGGTGTTTTTTGCGAAGTGCCTACCTGTAGATTTTGGCCTCTAGCTCAGCCGGCACCTAGGGAAACCTACCAAACCTGTGCATTTCTGAAAACTAGAGACCTAGAGAAATCCAAGGAGGGGTGACTTGCGGGGCTCGGACCAGGTTCTGTTACCCGGATCCTTTGCAAACCTCAAAATTTGGCTAAAAAACACATGTTCCTCACATTTCTGTGGCAGAAAGTTCTAGAATCTGAGAGGAGCCACAAATTTCCTTCCACCCAGCGTTCCCCCAAGTCTCCCGATAAAAATGATACCTCACTTGTGTGGGTAGGCCTAGCGCCCGCGACAGGAAACGCCCCAAAGCGCAACGTGGACACATCCAAATTTTTGAAAGAAAACAGAGGTGTTTTTTGCGAAGTGCCTACCTGTAGATTTTGGCCTCTAGCTCAGCCGGCACCTAGGGAAACCTATCAAACCTGTGCATTTCTGAAAACTAGAGATCTAGGGGAATCCAAGGAGGGGTGACTTGCGCGGCTCGGACCAGGTTCTGTTACCCAGAATCCTTTGCAAACCTCAAAATTTGGCTAAAAAACACATGTTCCTCACATTTCTGTGGCAGAAAGTTCTGGAATCTGAGAGAAGCCACACATTTTCTTCCACCCAGCGTTCCCCCAAGTCTCCATATAAAAATGATACCTCACTTGTGTGGGTAGGCCTAGCGCCCGCGACAGGAAACGCCCCAAAGCCCAACGTGGACACATCCAAATTTTTGAAAGAAAACAGAGGTGTTTTTTGCGAAGTGCCTACCTGTAGATTTTGGCCTCTAGCTCAGCCGGCACCTAGGGAAACCTACCAAACCTGTGCATTTTTTGAAAACTATAGACCTAGGGGAATCCAAGGAGGGGTGACTTGCGGGGCTGGGACCAGGTTCTGTTACCCAGAATCCTTGGCAAACCTCAAAATTTGGCTAAAAAAACACATGTTCCTCACATTTCTGTGGCAGAAAGTTTTGGAATCTGAGAGGAGCCACAAATTTCCTTCCACCCAGCGTTTCCCTAAGTCTCCCCATAAAAATGATACCTCACTTGTGTGGGTAGGCCTAGCGCCTGCGACAGGAAACGCCCCAAAGCGCAACGTGGACACATCCACATTTTTTAAAGAAAACAGAGGTGTTTTTTGCGAAGTGCCTACCTGTAGATTTTGGCCTCTAGCTCAGCCGCCACCTAGGGAAATCTACCAAACCTGTGCATTTCTGAAAACTAGAGTTCTAGGGGAATCCAAGATGGGGTAACTTGCAAAGCTCGGACCAGGTTCTGTTACCCAGAATCCTTTGCAAACCTCAAAATTTGGCTAAAAAACACATGTTCCTCACATTTCTGTGGCATAAAGTTCTGGAATCTGAGAGGAGCCACAAATTTCCTTCCACCCAGTGTTCCCCCAAGTCTCCCGATAAAAATTATACCTCACTTGTGTGGGTAGGCCTAGCGCCCGCAACAGGAAACGCCCCAAAGCGCAACGTGGACACATCCAAATTTTTGAAAGAAAACAGAGGTGTTTTTTGCGAAGTGCCTACCTGTAGATTTAAGCCTCTAGCTCAGCGGGCACTTAGGGAAACCTACCAAACCTGTGCATTTCTGAAAACTAGAGACCTAGGGGAATCCAAGGAGGGGTGACTTGCAGGGCTTGGACCAGGTTCTGTTACCCAGAATCCTTTGCAAACCTCAAAATTTGGCTAAAAACACATGTTCCTCACATTTCTGTGGCAGAAAGTTCTGGAATCTGAGAGGAGCCACAAATTTCCTTCTACCCAGCGTTCCCCCAAGTCTCCCGATAAAAATGATACCTCACTTGTGTGGGTAGGCCTAGCGCCCGCGACAGGAAACGCCCCAAAGCGCAACGTGGACACATCCAAATTTTTGAAAGAAAACAGAGGTGTTTTTTGCGAAGTGCCTACCAGTAGATTTTGGCCTCTAGCTCAGCCGGCAGCTAGGGAATCCTACCAAACCTGTGCATTTTTTGAAAACTAGAGACCTAGGGGAATCCAAGGAGGGGTGACTTGCGGGGCTCGGACCAGGTTCTGTTACCCAGAATCCTTTGCAAACGTCAAAATTTGGCTAAAAAACACATGTTCCTCACATTTCTGTGGCAGAAAGTTCTGGAATCTGAGAGGAGCCACAAATTTCCTTCCACCCAGCGTTCCCCCAAGTCTCCCGATAAAAATGATACCTCACTTGTGTGGGTAGGCCTAGCGCCCGCGACAGGAAACGCCCCAAAGCGCAACGTGGACACATCCAAATTTTTGGAAGAAAACAGAGGTGTTTTTTGCGAAGTGCCTACCTGTAGATTTTGGCCTCTAGCTCAGCCGGCACCTAGGGAAACCTACCAAACCTGTGCATTTCTGAAAACTAGAGACCTAGGGAAATCCAAGGAGGGGTGACTTGCGGGGCTCGGACCAGGTTCTGTTACCCGGATCCTTTGCAGACCTCAAAATTTGGCTAAAAAACACATGTTCCTCACATTTCTGTGGCAGAAAGTTCTGGAATCTGAGAGGAGCCAAAAATTTCCTTCCACCCAGCGTTCCCCCAAGTCTCCCGATAAAAATGATACCTCACTTGTGTGGGTAGGCCTAGCGCCCGCGACAGGAAACGCCCCAAAGCGCAACGTGGACACATCCAAATTTTTGAAAGAAAACAGAGGTGTTTTTTGCGAAGTGCCTACCTGTAGATTTTGGCCTCTAGCTCAGCCGGCACCTAGGGAAACCTATCAAACCTGTGCATTTCTGAAAACTAGAGATCTAGGGGAATCCAAGGAGGGGTGACTTGTGCGGCTCGGACCAGGTTCTGTTACCCAGAATCCTTTGCAAACCTCAAAATTTTGCTAAAAAACACATGTTCCTCACATTTCTGTGGCAGAAAGTTCTGGAATCTGAGAGAAGCCACACATTTCCTTCCACCCAGCGTTCCCCCAAGTCTCCCGATAAAAATGATACCTCACTTGTGTGGGTAGGCCTAGTGCCCGCGACAGGAAACGCCCCAAAGCCCAACGTGGACACATCCAAATTTTTGAAAGAAAACAGAGGTGTTTTTTGCGAAGTGCCTACCTGTAGATTTTGGCCTCTAGCTCAGCCGGCACCTAGGGAAACCTACCAAACCTGTGCATTTCTGAAAACTATAGACCTAGGGGAATCCAAGGAGGGGTGACTTGCGGGGCTGGGACCAGGTTCTGTTACCCAGAATCCTTGGCAAACCTCAAAATTTGGCTAAAAAAACACATGTTCCTCACATTTCTGTGGCAGAAAGTTTTGGAATCTGAGAGGAGCCACAAATTTCCTTCCACCCAGCGTTTCCCTAAGTCTCCCCATAAAAATGATACCTCACTTGTGTGGGTAGGCCTAGCGCCTGCGACAGGAAACGCCCCAAAGCGCAACGTGGACACATCCACATTTTTTAAAGAAAACAGAGGTGTTTTTTGCGAAGTGCCTACCTGTAGATTTTGGCCTCTAGCTCAGCCGCCACCTAGGGAAATCTACCAAACCTGTGCATTTCTGAAAACTAGAGTTCTAGGGGAATCCAAGATGGGGTAACTTGCAAAGCTCGGACCAGGTTCTGTTACCCAGAATCCTTTGCAAACCTCAAAATTTGGCTAAAAAACACATGTTCCTCACATTTCTGTGGCATAAAGTTCTGGAATCTGAGAGGAGCCACAAATTTCCTTCCACCCAGTGTTCCCCCAAGTCTCCCGATAAAAATTATACCTCACTTGTGTGGGTAGGCCTAGCGCCCGCAACAGGAAACGCCCCAAAGCGCAACGTGGACACATCCAAATTTTTGAAAGAAAACAGAGGTGTTTTTTGCGAAGTGCCTACCTGTAGATTTAAGCCTCTAGCTCAGCGGGCACTTAGGGAAACCTACCAAACCTGTGCATTTCTGAAAACTAGAGACCTAGGGGAATCCAAGGAGGGGTGACTTGCAGGGCTTGGACCAGGTTCTGTTACCCAGAATCCTTTGCAAACCTCAAAATTTGGCTAAAAACACATGTTCCTCACATTTCTGTGGCAGAAAGTTCTGGAATCTGAGAGGAGCCACAAATTTCCTTCTACCCAGCGTTCCCCCAAGTCTCCCGATAAAAATGATACCTCACTTGTGTGGGTAGGCCTAGCGCCCGCGACAGGAAACGCCCCAAAGCGCAACGTGGACACATCCAAATTTTTGAAAGAAAACAGAGGTGTTTTTTGCGAAGTGCCTACCAGTAGATTTTGGCCTCTAGCTCAGCCGGCAGCTAGGGAATCCTACCAAACCTGTGCATTTTTTGAAAACTAGAGACCTAGGGGAATCCAAGGAGGGGTGACTTGCGGGGCTCGGACCAGGTTCTGTTACCCAGAATCCTTTGCAAACGTCAAAATTTGGCTAAAAAACACATGTTCCTCACATTTCTGTGGCAGAAAGTTCTGGAATCTGAGAGGAGCCACAAATTTCCTTCCACCCAGCGTTCCCCCAAGTCTCCCGATAAAAATGATACCTCACTTGTGTGGGTAGGCCTAGCGCCCGCGACAGGAAACGCCCCAAAGCGCAACGTGGACACATCCAAATTTTTGGAAGAAAACAGAGGTGTTTTTTGCGAAGTGCCTACCTGTAGATTTTGGCCTCTAGCTCAGCCGGCACCTAGGGAAACCTACCAAACCTGTGCATTTCTGAAAACTAGAGACCTAGGGAAATCCAAGGAGGGGTGACTTGCGGGGCTCGGACCAGGTTCTGTTACCCGGATCCTTTGCAGACCTCAAAATTTGGCTAAAAAACACATGTTCCTCACATTTCTGTGGCAGAAAGTTCTGGAATCTGAGAGGAGCCAAAAATTTCCTTCCACCCAGCGTTCCCCCAAGTCTCCCGATAAAAATGATACCTCACTTGTGTGGGTAGGCCTAGCGCCCGCGACAGGAAACGCCCCAAAGCGCAACGTGGACACATCCAAATTTTTGAAAGAAAACAGAGGTGTTTTTTGCGAAGTGCCTACCTGTAGATTTTGGCCTCTAGCTCAGCCGGCACCTAGGGAAACCTATCAAACCTGTGCATTTCTGAAAACTAGAGATCTAGGGGAATCCAAGGAGGGGTGACTTGTGCGGCTCGGACCAGGTTCTGTTACCCAGAATCCTTTGCAAACCTCAAAATTTTGCTAAAAAACACATGTTCCTCACATTTCTGTGGCAGAAAGTTCTGGAATCTGAGAGAAGCCACACATTTCCTTCCACCCAGCGTTCCCCCAAGTCTCCCGATAAAAATGATACCTCACTTGTGTGGGTAGGCCTAGTGCCCGCGACAGGAAACGCCCCAAAGCCCAACGTGGACACATCCAAATTTTTGAAAGAAAACAGAGGTGTTTTTTGCGAAGTGCCTACCTGTAGATTTTGGCCTCTAGCTCAGCCGGCACCTAGGGAAACCTACCAAACCTGTGCATTTTTTGAAAACTATAGACCTAGGGGAATCCAAGGAGGGGTGACTTGCGGGGCTGGGACCAGGTTCTGTTACCCAGAATCCTTTGCAAACCTCAAAATTTGGCTAAAAAAACACATGTTCCTCACATTTCTGTGGCAGAAAGTTTTGGAATCTGAGAGGAGCCACAAATTTCCTTCCACCCAGCGTTTCCCTAAGTCTCCCCATAAAAATGATACCTCACTTGTGTGGGTAGGCCTAGCGCCTGCGACAATAAACGCCCCAAAGCGCAACGTGGACACATCCACATTTTTTAAAGAAAACAGAGGTGTTTTTTGCGAAGTGCCTACCTGTAGATTTTGGCCTCTAGCTCAGCCGGCACCTAGGGAAACCTACCAAACCTGTGCATTTCTGAAAACTAGAGACCTAGGGGAATCCAAGGAGGGGTGACTTGCGGGGCTCGGACCAGGTTCTGTTACCCAGAATCCTTTGCAAACCTCAAAATTTGGCTTAAAAAACACATGTTCCTCACATTTCTGTGGCAGAAAGTTTTGGAATCTGAGAGGAGCCACAAACTTCCTTCCACCCAGCGTTTCCCTAAGTCTCCCGATAAAAATGATACCTCACTTGTGTGGGTAGGCCCAGCGCCCGCGACAGGAAACGCCCCAAAGAGCAACGTGGACACATTCAAATTTTTGAAAGAAAACAGAGGTGTTTTTTGCGAAGTGCCTACCTATAGATTTTGGCCTCTAGCTCAGCCGGCACCTAGGGAAACCTACCAAACCTGTGCATTTCTGAAAACTAGAGACCTAGAGAAATCCAAGGAGGGGTGACTTGCGGGGCTCGGACCAGGTTCTGTTACCCAGAATCCTTTGCAAACCTCAAAATTTGGCTAAAAAACACATGTTCCTCACATTTCTGTGGCAGAAAGTTCTGGAATCTGAGAGAAGCCACAAATTTCCTTCCACCCAGCGTTCCCCCAAGTCTCCCGATAAAAATGATACCTCACTTGTGTGGGTAGGCCTAGCGCCCGCGACAGGAAACGCCCCAAAGCCCAACGTGGACACATCCAAATTTTTGAAAGAAAACAGAGGTGTTTTTTGCGAAGTGCCTACCTGTAGATTTTGGCCTCTAGCTCAGCCGGCACCTAGGGAAACCTACCAAACCTGTGCATTTTTTGAAAACTATAGACCTAGGGGAATCCAAGGAGGGGTGACTTGCGGGGCTGGGACCAGGTTCTGTTACCCAGAATCCTTTGCAAACCTCAACATTTGGCTAAAAAAACACATGTTCCTCACATTTCTGTGGCAGAAAGTTTTGGAATCTGAGAGGAGCCACAAATTTCCTTCCACCCAGCGTTTCCCTAAGTCTCCCCATAAAAATGATACCTCACTTGTGTGGGTAGGCCTAGCGCCTGCGACAGGAAACGCCCCAAAGCGCAACGTGGACACATCCAAATTTTTGAAAGAAAACAGAGGTGTTTTTTGCGAAGTGCCTACCTGTAGATTTTGGCCTCTTGCTCAGCCGCCACCTAGGGAAATCTACCAAACCTGTGCATTTCTGAAAACTAGAGTTCTAGGGGAATCCAAGATGGGGTAACTTGCAAAGCTCGGACCAGGTTCTGTTACCCAGAATCCTTTGCAAACCTCAAAATTTGGCTAAAAAACACATGTTCCTCACATTTCTGTGGCATAAAGTTCTGGAATCTGAGAGGAGCCACAAATTTCCTTCCACCCAGTGTTCCCCCAAGTCTCCCGATAAAAATGATACCTCACTTGTGTGGGTAGGCCTAGCGCCCGCAACAGGAAACGCCCCAAAGCGCAACGTGGACACATCCAAATTTTTGAAAGAAAACAGGTGTTTTTTGCGAAGTGCCTACCTGTAGATTTAAGCCTCTAGCTCAGCGGGCACTTAGGGAAACCTACCAAACCTGTGCATTTCTGAAAACTAGAGACCTAGGGGAATCCAAGGAGGGGTGACTTGCTGGGCTTGGACCAGGTTCTGTTACCCAGAATCCTTTGCAAACCTCAAAATTTGGCTAAAAACACATGTTCCTCTCATTTCTGTGGCATAAAGTTCTGGAATCTGAGAGGAGCCACAAATTTCCTTCTACCCAGCGTTCCCCCAAGTCTCCCGATAAAAATGATACCTCACTTGTGTGGGTAGGCCTAGCGCCCGCGACAGGAAACGCCCCAAAGCGCAACGTGGACACATCCAAATTTTTGAAAGAAAACAGAGGTGTTTTTTGCGAAGTGCTTACCTGTAGATTTTGGCCTCTAGCTCAGCCGGCACCTAGGGAAACCTACCAAACCTGTGCATTTTTTGAAAACTAGAGACCTAGGGGAATCCAAGGAGGGGTGACTTGCGGGGCTCGGACCAGGTTCTGTTACCCAGAATACTTTGCAAACGTCAAAATTTGGCTAAAAAAACAATTGTTCCTCACATTTCTGTGGCATAAAGTTCTGGAATCTGAGAGGAGCCACAAATTTCCTTCCACCCAGCGTTCCCTAAGTCTCCCGATAAAAATGATACCTCACTTGAGTGGGTAGGCCCAGCGCCCGCAACAGGAAACGCCCCAAAGAGCAACGTGGACACATTCAAATTTTTGAAAGAAAACAGAGGTGTTTTTTGCGAAGTGCCTACCTGTAGATTTTGGCCTCTAGCTCAGCCGGCACCTAGGGAAACCTACCAAACCTGTGCATTTCTGAAAACTAGAGACCTAGAGAAATCCAAGGAGGGGTGACTTGCGGGGCTCGGACCAGGTTCTGTTACCCGGATCCTTTGCAAACCTCAAAATTTGGCTAAAAAACACATGTTCCTCACATTTCTGTGGCAGAAAGTTCTAGAATCTGAGAGGAGCCACAAATTTCCTTCCACCCAGCGTTCCCCCAAGTCTCCCGATAAAAATGATACCTCACTTGTGTGGGTAGGCCTAGCGCCCGCGACATCAAACGCCCCAAAGCGCAACGTGGACACATCCAAATTTTTGAAAGAAAACAGAGGTGTTTTTTGCGAAGTGCCTACTTGTAGATTTTGGCCTCTAGCTCAGCCGACACCTAGGGAAACCTATCAAACCTGTGCATTTCTGAAAACTAGAGATCTAGGGGAATCCAAGGAGGGGTGACTTGCGGGGCTCGGACCAGGTTCTGTTACCCAGAATCCTTTGCAAACCTCAAAATTTGGCTAAAAAACACATGTTCCTCACATTTCTGTGGCAGAAAGTTCTGGAATCTGAGAGAAGCCACAAATTTCCTTCCACCCAGCGTTCCCCCAAGTCTCCCGATAAAAATGATACCTCACTTGTGTGGGTAGGCCTAGCGCCCGTGACAGGAAACGCCCCAAAGCCCAGTGTGGACACATCCAAATTTTTGAAAGAAAACAGAGGTGTTTTTTGCGAAGTGCCTACCTGTAGATTTTGGCCTCTAGCTCAGCCGGCACCTAGGGAAACCTACCAAACCTGTGCATTTTTTGAAAACTATGGACCTAGGGGAATCCAAGGAGGGGTGACTTGCTGGGCTCGGACCAGGTTTTGTTACCCAGAATCCTTTGTAAACCTCAAAATTTGGCTAAAAAAACACATGTGCCTCACATTTCTGTGGCAGAAAGTTCTGGAATCTGAGAGGAGCCACAAATTTCCTTCCACCCAGCGTTCCTCCAAGTCTCCCGATAAAAATGATACCTCACTTGTTTGGGTAGGCCTAGCGCCCGTGACAGAATTCGCGCCAAAGCGCAACGTGGATACATCCAAATTTGTGAAAGAAAACAGAGGTGTTTTTTGCGAAGTGCCTACCTGTAGATTTTGGCCTCTAGCTCAGCCGGCACTTAGTGAAACCTACCAAACCTGTGCATTTCTGAAAACTAGAGACCTAGGGGAATCCAAGGAGGGGTGACTTGCGCGGCTTGGACCAGGTTCTGTTACCCAGAATCCTTTGCAAACCTCAAAATTTGGCTAAAAACACATGTTCCTCACATTTCTGTGACAGAAAGTTCTGGAATCTGAGAGGAGCCACAAATGTCCTTCCACCCAGCGTTCCCCCAAGTCTCCCGATAAAAATGATACCTCACTTGTTTGGGTAGGCCTAGCGCCCGCGACAGGAAACGCCCCAAAGCGCAACGTGGACATATCCAAAATTTTGAAAGAAAACAGAGGTGTTTTTTGCGAAGTGCCTACCTGTAGATTTTGGCCTCTAGCTCAGCCGGCACCTAGGGAAACCTACCAAACCTGTGCATTTTTTGAAAACTATAGACCTAGGGGAATCCAAGGAGGGGTGACTTGCGGGGCTGGGACCAGGTTCTGTTACCCAGAATCCTTTGCAAACCTCAAAATTTGGCTAAAAAAACACATGTTCCTCACATTTCTGTGGCAGAAAGTTTTGGAATCTGAGAGGAGCCACAAATTTCCTTCCACCCAGCGTTTCCCTAAGTCTCCCCATAACAATGATACCTCACTTGTGTGGGTAGGCCTAGCGCCTGCGACAGGAAACGCCCCAAAGCGCAACGTGGACACATCCACATTTTTTAAAGAAAACAGAGGTGTTTTTTGCGAAGTGCCTACCTGTAGATTTTGGCCTCTAGCTCAGCCGCCACCTAGGGAAATCTACCAAACCTGTGCATTTCTGAAAACTAGAGTTCTAGGGGAATCCAAGATGGGGTAACTTGCAAAGCTCGGACCAGGTTCTGTTACCCAGAATCCTTTGCAAACCTCAAAATTTGGCTAAAAAACACATGTTCCTCACATTTCTGTGGCATAAAGTTCTGGAATCTGAGAGGAGCCACAAATTTCCTTCCACCCAGTGTTCCCCCAAGTCTCCCGATAAAAATGATACCTCACTTGTGTGGGTAGGCCTAGCGCCCGCAACAGGAAACGCCCCAAAGCGCATCGTGGACACATCCAAATTTTTGAAAGAAAACAGGTGTTTTTTGCGAAGTGCCTACCTGTAGATTTAAGCCTCTAGCTCAGCGGGCACTTAGGGAAACCTACCAAACCTGTGCATTTCTGAAAACTAGAGACCTAGGGGAATCCAAGGAGGGGTGACTTGCTGGGCTTGGACCAGGTTCTGTTACCCAGAATCCTTTGCAAACCTCAAAATTTGGCTAAAAACACATGTTCCTCACATTTCTGTGGCAGAAAGTTCTGGAATCTGAGAGGAGCCACAAATTTCCTTCTACCCAGCGTTCCCCCAAGTCTCCCGATAAAAATGATACCTCACTTGTGTGGGTAGGCCTAGCGCCCGCGACAGGAAACGCCCCAAAGCGCAACGTGGACACATCCAAATTTTTGAAAGAAAACAGAGGTGTTTTTAGCGAAGTGCTTACCTGTAGATTTTGGCCTCTAGCTCAGCCGGCACCTAGGGAAACCTACCAAACCTGTGCATTTTTTGAAAACTAGAGACCTAGGGGAATCCAAGGAGGGGTGACTTGCGGGGCTCGGACCAGGTTCTGTTACCCAGAATACTTTGCAAACGTCAAAATTTGGCTAAAAAAACAATTGTTCCTCACATTTCTGTGGCATAAAGTTCTGGAATCTGAGAGGAGCCACAAATTTCCTTCCACCCAGCGTTCCCTAAGTCTCCCGATAAAAATGATACCTCACTTGTGTGGGTAGGCCCAGCGCCCGCGACAGGAAACGCCCCAAAGAGCAACGTGGACACATTCAAATTTTTGGAAGAAAACAGAGGTGTTTTTTGCGAAGTGCCTACCTGTAGATTTTGGCCTCTAGCTCAGCCGGCACTTAGTGAAACCTACCAAACCTGTGCATTTCTGAAAACTAGAGACCTAGGGGAATCCAAGGAGGGGTGACTTGCGCGGCTTGGACCAGGTTCTGTTACCCAGAATCCTTTGCAAACCTCAAAATTTGGCTAAAAACACATGTTCCTCACATTTCTGTGAAAGAAAGTTCTGGAATCTGAGAGGAGCCACAAATGTCCTTCCACCCAGCGTTCCCCCAAGTCTCCCGATAAAAATGATACCTCACTTGTTTGGGTAGGCCTAGCGCCCGCGACAGGAAACGCCCCAAAGCGCAACGTGGACATATCCAAAATTTTGAAAGAAAACAGAGGTGTTTTTTGAGAAGTGCCTACCTGTAGATTTTGGCCTCTAGCTCAGCCGGCAACTAGGGAAACCTACCAAACCTGTGCATTTCTGAAAACTAGAGACCTAGGGGAATCCAAGGAGGGGTGACTTGCGGGGCTCGGACCAGGTTCTGTTACCCAGAATCCTTTGCAAACCTCAAAATTTGGCTAAAAAAACACATGTTCCTCACATTTCTGTGGCAGAAAGTTCTGGAATCTGAGAGGAGCCACAAATTTCCTTCTACCCAGCGTTCCCCCAAGTCTCCCGATAAAAATGATACCTCACTTGTGTGGGTAGGCCTAGCGCCCGCGACAGGAAATGCCCCAAAGCCCAACGTGGACACATCCAAATTTTTGAAAGAAAACAGAGGTGTTTTTTGCGAAGTGCCTACCTGTAGATTTTGGCCTCTAGCTCAGCCGGCACCTAGGGAAACCTAACAAACCTGTGCATTTTTTGAAAACTATAGACCTAGGGGAATCCAAGGAGGGATGACTTGCGGGGCTCGGACCAGGTTCTGTTACCCAGAATCCTTTGCAAACCTCAAAATTTGGCTAAAAAAACACATGTTCCTCACATTTCTGTGGCAGAAAGTTTTGGAATCTGAGAGGAGCCACAAATTTCCTTCCACCCAGCATTTCCCTAAGTCTCCCCATAAAAATGATACCTCACTTGTGTGGGTAGGCCTAGCGCCTGCGACAGGAAACGCCCCAAAGCGCAACGTGGACACATCCACATTTTTTTAAGAAAACAGAGGTGTTTTTTGCGAAGTGCCTACCTGTAGATTTTGGCCTCTAGCTCAGCCGCCACCTAGGGAAATCTACCAAACCTGTGAATTTCTGAAAACTAGAGTTCTAGGGGAATCCAAGATGGGGTAACTTGCAAAGCTCGGACCAGGTTCTGTTACCCAGAATCCTTTGCAAACCTCAAAATTTGGCTAAAAAACACATGTTCCTCATATTTCTGTGGCAGAAAGTTCTGGAATCTGAGAGGAGCCACAAATTTCCTTCTACCCAGCGTTCCCTCAAGTCTCCCGATAAAAATGATACCTCACTTGTGTGGGTAGGCCTAGCGCCCGCGACAGGAAACGCCCCAAAGCGCAACGTGGACACATCCAAATTTTTGAAAGAAAACAGAGGTGTTTTTTGCGAAGTGCCTACCTGTAGATTTTGGCCTCTAGCTCAGCCGGCACCTAGGGAAACCTACCAAACCTGTGCATTTTTTGAAAACTAGAGACCTAGGGGAATCCAAGGAGGGGTGACTTGCGGGGCTCGGACCAGGTTCTGTTACCCAGAATCCTTTGCAAACGTCAAAATTTGGCTAAAAAAACACATGTTCCTCACATTTCTGTGGCATAAAGTTCTGGAATCTGAGAGGAGCCACAAATTTCCTTCCACCCAGCGTTCCCCCAAGTCTCCCGATAAAAATGATACCTCACTTGTGTGGGTAGGCCTAGCGCCCGCGACAGGAAACGCCCCAAAGCGCAACATGGACACATCCACATTTTTGGAAGAAAACAGGTGTTTTTTGCGAAGTGCCTACCTGTAGATTTTGGCCTCTAGCTCAGCCGGCACCTAGGGAAACCTACCAAACCTGTGCATTTCTGAAAACTAGAGACCTAGGGGAATCCAAGGAGGGGTGACTTGCGGGGCTCGGACCAGGTTCTGTTACCCAGAATCCTTTGCAAACCTCAAAATTTGGCTAAAAAAACACATGTTCCTCACATTTCTGTGGCAGAAAGTTTTGGAATCTGAGAGGAGCCACAAACTTCCTTCCACCCAGCGTTTCCCTAAGTCTCCCGATAAAAATGATACCTCACTTGTGTGGGTAGGCCCAGCGCCCGCGACAGGAAACGCCCCAAAGAGCAACGTGGACACATTCAAATTTTTGAAAGAAAACAGAGGTGTTTTTTGCGAAGTGCCTACCTGTAGATTTTGGCCTCTAGCTCAGCCGGCACCTAGGGAAACCTACCAAACCTGTGCATTTCTGAAAACTAGAGACCTAGAGAAATCCAAGGAGGGGTGACTTGCGGGGCTCGGACCAGGTTCTGTTACCCGGATCCTTTGCAAACCTCAAAATTTGGCTAAAAAACACATGTTCCTCACATTTCTGTGGCAGAAAGTTCTGGAATCTGAGAGGAGCCACAAATTTCCTTCCACCCAGCGTTCCCCCAAGTCTCCCGATAAAAATGATACCTCACTTGTGTGGGTAGGCCTAGCGCCCGCGACAGGAAACGCCCCAAAGCGCAACGTGGACACATCCAAATTTTTGAAAGAAAACAGAGGTGTTTTTTGCGAAGTGCCTACCTGTAGATTTTGGCCTCTAGCTCAGCCGGCACCTAGGGAAACCTATCAAACCTGTGCATTTCTATAAACTAGAGATCTAGGGGAATCCAAGGAGGGGTGACTTGCGGGGCTCGGACCAGGTTCTGTTACCCAGAATCCTTTGCAAACCTCAAAATTTGGCTAAAAAACACATGTTCCTCACATTTCTGTGGCAGAAAGTTCTGGAATCTGAGAGAAGCCACAAATTTCCTTCTACCCAGCGTTCCCCCAAGTCTCCCGATAAAAATGATACCTCACTTGTGTGGGTAGGCCTAGCGCCCGCGACAGGAAACGCCCCAAAGAGCAACGTGGACACATCCAAATTTTTGAAAGAAAACAGAGGTGTTTTTTGCGAAGTGCCTACCTGTAGATTTTGGCCTCTAGCTCAGCCGGCACCTAGGGAAACCTATCAAACCTGTGCATTTCAGAAAACTAGAGATCTAGGGGAATCCAAGGAGGGGTGACTTGCGGGGCTCGGACCAGGTTCTGTTACCCAGAATCCTTTGCAAACCTCAAAATTGGGCTAAAAAACACATGTTCCTCACATTTCTGTGGCAGAAAGTTCTGGAATCTGAGAGAAGCCACAAATTTCCTTCCACCCAGCGTTCCCCCAAGTCTCCCGATAAAAATGATACCTCACTTGTGTGGGTAGGCCTAGCGCCCGCGACAGGAAACGCCCCAAAGCCCAACGTGGACACATCCAAATTTTTGAAAGAAAACAGAGGTGTTTTTTGCGAAGTGCCTACCTGTAGATTTTGGCCTCTAGCTCAGCCGGCACCTAGGGAAACCTACCAAACCTGTGCATTTTTTGAAAACTATAGACCTAGGGGAATCCAAGGAGGGGTGACTTGCGGGGCTGGGACCAGGTTCTGTTACCCAGAATCCTTTGCAAACCTCAAAATTTGGCTAAAAAAACACATGTTCCTCACATTTCTGTGGCAGAAAGTTTTGGAATCTGAGAGGAGCCACAAATTTCCTTCCACCCAGCGTTTCCCTAAGTCTCCCCATAAAAATGATACCTCACTTGTGTGGGTAGGCCTAGCGCCTGCGACAGGAAACGCCCCAAAGCGCAACGTGGACACATCCACATTTTTTAAAGAAAACAGAGGTGTTTTTTGCGAAGTGCCTACCTGTAGATTTTGGCCTCTAGCTCAGCCGCCACCTAGGGAAATCTACCAAACCTGTGCATTTCTGAAAACTAGAGTTCTAGGGGAATCCAAGATGGGGTAACTTGCAAAGCTCGGACCAGGTTCTGTTACCCAGAATCCTTTGCAAACCTCAAAATTTGGCTAAAAAACACATGTTCCTCACATTTCTGTGGCAGAAAGTTCTGGAATCTGAGAGGAGCGACAAATTTCCTTCTACCCAGCGTTCCCCCAAGTCTCCCGATAAAAATGATACCTCACTTGTGTGGGTAGGCCTAGCGCCCGCGACAGGAAAAGCCCCAAAGCGCAACGTGGACACAACCAAATTTTTGAAAGAAAACAGAGGTGTTTTTTGCGAAGTGCCTACCTGTAGATTTTGGCCTCTAGCTCAGCCGGCACCTAGGGAAACCTATCAAACCTGTGCATTTCTGAAAACTAGAGATCTAGGGGAATCCAATGAGGGGTGACTTGCGGGGCTCGGACCAGGTTCTGTTACCCAGAATCCTTTGCAAACCTCAAAATTTGGCTAAAAAACACATGTTCCTCACATTTCTGTGGCAGAAAGTTCTGGAATCTGAGAGAAGCCACAAATTTCCTTCCACCCAGCGTTCCCCCAAGTCTCCCGATAAAAATGATACCTCACTTGTGTGGGTAGGCCTAGCGCCCGCGACAGGAAACGCCCCAAAGCCCAACGTGGACACATCCTAATTTTTGAAAGAAAACAGAGGTGTTTTTTGCGATGTGCCTACCTGTAGATTTTGGCCTCTAGCTCAGCAGGCACCTAGGGAAACCTACCAAACCTGTGCATTTTTTGAAAACTATAGACCTAGGGGAATCCAAGGAGGGGTGACTTGCGGGGCTGGGACCAGGTTCTGTTACCCAGAATCCTTTGCAAACCTCAAAATGTGGCTAAAAAAACACATGTTCCTCACATTTCTGTGGCAGAAAGTTTTGGAATCTGAGAGGAGCCACAAATTTCCTTCCACCCAGCGTTTCCCTAAGTCTCCCCATAAAAATGATACCTCACTTGTGTGGGTAGGCCTAGCGCCTGCGACAGGAAACGCCCCAAAGCGCAACGTGGACACATCCACATTTTTTAAAGAAAACAGAGGTGTTTTTTGCGAAGTGCCTACCTGTAGATTTTGGCCTCTAGCTCAGCCGCCACCTAGGGAAATCTACCAAACCTGTGCATTTCTGAAAACTAGAGTTCTAGGGGAATCCAAGATGGTGTAACTTGCAAAGCTCGGACCAGGTTCTGTTACCCAGAATCCTTTGCAAACCTCAAAATTTGGCTAAAAAACACATGTTCCTCACATTTCTGTGGCATAAAGTTCTGGAATCTGAGAGGAGCCACAAATTTCCTTCCACCCAGTGTTCCCCCAAGTCTCCCGATAAAAATGATACCTCACTTGTGTGGGTAGGCCTAGCGCCCGCAACAGGAAACGCCCCAAAGCGCAACGTGGACACATCCACATTTTTTAAAGAAAACAGGTGTTTTTTGCGAAGTGCCTACCTGTAGATTTAAGCCTCTAGCTCAGCGGGCACTTAGGGAAACCTACCAAACCTGTGCATTTCTGAAAACTAGAGACCTAGGGGAATCCAAGGAGGGGTGACTTGCTGGGCTTGGACCAGGTTCTGTTACCCAGAATCCTTTGCAAACCTCAAAATTTGGCTAAAAACACATGTTCCTCACATTTCTGTGGCAGAAAGTTCAGGAATCTGAGAGTAGCCACAAATTTCCTTCCACCCAGCGTTCCCCCAAGTCTCCCGATAAAAATTATACCTCACTTGTGTGGGTAGGCCTAGCGCCCGCGACAGGAAACGCCCCAAAGCGCAACGTGGACACATCCAAATTTTTGAAAGAAAACAGAGGTGTTTTTTGCGAAGTGCTTACCTGTAGATTTTGGCCTCTAGCTCAGCCGGCACCTAGGGAAACCTACCAAACCTGTGCATTTTTTGAAAACTAGAGACCTAGGGGAATCCAAGGAGGGGTGACTTGCGGGGCTCGGACCAGGTTCTGTTACCCAGAATCCTTTGCAAACGTCAAAATTTGGCTAAAAAAACAATTGTTCCTCACATTTCTGTGGCATAAAGTTCTGGAATCTGAGAGGAGCCACCAATTTCCTTCCACCCAGCGTTCCCTAAATCTCCCGATAAAAATGATACCTCACTTGTGTGGGTAGGCCCAGCGCCCACGACAGGAAACGCCCCAAAGAGCAACGTGGACACATTCAAATTTTTGAAAGAAAACAGAGGTGTTTTTTGCGAAGTGCCTACCTGTAGATTTTGGCCTCTAGCTCAGCCGGCACCTAGGGAAACCTACCAAACCTGTGCATTTCTGAAAACTAGAGACCTAGAGAAATCCAAGGAGGGGTGACTTGCGGGGCTCGGACCAGGTTCTGTTACCCGGATCCTTTGCAAACCTCAAAATTTGGCTAAAAAACACATGTTCCTCACATTTCTGTGGCAGAAAGTTCTAGAATCTGAGAGGAGCCACAAATTTCCTTCCACCCAGCGTTCCCCCAAGTCTCCCGATAAAAATGATACCTCACTTGTGTGGGTAGGCCTAGCGCCCGCGACAGGAAACGCCCCAAAGCGCAACGTGGACACATCCAAATTTTTGAAAGAAAACAGAGGTGTTTTTTGCGAAGTGCCTACCTGTAGATTTTGGCCTCTAGCTCAGCCGGCACCTAGGGAAACCTATCAAACCTGTGCATTTCTGAAAACTAGAGATCTAGGGGAATCCAAGGAGGGGTGACTTGCGCGGCTCGGACCAGGTTCTGTTACCCAGAATCCTTTGCAAACCTCAAAATTTGGCTAAAAAACACATGTTCCTCACATTTCTGTGGCAGAAAGTTCTGGAATCTGAGAGAAGCCACAAATTTCCTTCCACACAGTGTTCCCCCAAGTCTCCCGATAAAAATGATACCTCACTTGTGTGGGTAGGCCTAGCGCCCGCGACAGGAAACGCCCCAAAGCCCAACGTGGACACATCCAAATTTTTGAAAGAAAACAAAGGTGTTTTTTGCGAAGTGTCTACCTGTAGATTTTGGCCTCTAGCTCAGCCGGCACCTAGGGAAACCTACCAAACCTGTGCATTTTTTGAAAACTATAGACCTAGGGGAATCCAAGGAGGGGTGACTTGCGGGGCTCGGACCAGGTTCTGTTACCCAGAATCCTTTGCAAACCTCAAAATTTGGCTAAAAAAACACATGTTCCTCACATTTCTGTGGCAGAAAGTTTTGGAATCTGAGAGGAGCCACAAATTTCCTTCCACCCAGCGTTTCCCTAAGTCTCCCCATAAAAATGATACCTCACTTGTGTGGGTAGGCCTAGCGCCTGCGACAGGAAACGCCCCAAAGCGCAACGTGGACACATCCACATTTTTTAAAGAAAACAGAGGTGTTTTTTGCGAAGTGCCTACCTGTAGATTTTGGCCTCTAGCTCAGCCGCCACCTAGGGAAATCTACCAAACCTGTGCATTTCTGAAAACTAGAGTTCTAGGGGAATCCAAGATGGGGTAACTTGCAAAGCTTGGACCAGGTTCTGTTACCCAGAATCCTTTGCAAACCTCAAAATTTGGCTAAAAAACACATGTTCCTCACATTTCTGTGGCATAAAGTTCTGGAATCTGAGAGGAGCCACAAATTTCCTTCCACCCAGCGTTCCCCCAAGTCTCCCGATAAAAATGATACCTCACTTGTGTGGGTAGGCCTAGCGCCCGCAACAGGAAACGCCCCAAAGCGCAACGTGGACACATCCACCTTTTTGAAAGAAAACAGAGTTTTTTTTTGCGAAGTGCTTACCTGTAGATTTAAGCCTCTAGCTCAGCGGGCACTTAGGGAAACCTACCAAACCTGTGCATTTCTGAAAACTAGAGACCTAGGGGAATCCAAGGAGGGGTGACTTGCAGGGCTTGGACCAGGTTCTGTTACCCAGAATCCTTTGCAAACCTCAAAATTTGGCTAAAAACACATGTTCCTCACATTTCTGTGGCAGAAAGTTCTGGAATCTGAGAGGAGCCACAAATTTCCTTCTACCCAGCGTTCCCCCAAGTCTCCCGATAAAAATGATAACTCACTTGTGTGGGTAGGCCTAGCGCCCGCGACAGGAAACGCCCCAAAGCGCAACGTGGACACATCCAAATTTTTGAAAGAAAACAGAGGTGTTTTTTGCGAAGTGCCTACCAGTAGATTTTGGCCTCTAGCTCAGCCGGCACCTAGGGAAACCTACCAAACCTGTGCATTTTTTGAAAACTAGAGACCTAGGGGAATCCAAGGAGGGGTGACTTGCGGGGCTCGGACCAGGTTCTGTTACCCAGAATCCTTTGCAAACGTCAAAATTTGGCTAAAAAACACATGTTCCTCACATTTCTGTGGCAGAAAGTTCTGGAATCTGAGAGGAGCCACAAATTTCCTTCCACCCAGCGTTCCCCCAAGTCTCCCGATAAAAATGATACCTCACTTGTGTGGGTAGGCCTAGCGCCCGCGACAGGAAACGCCCCAAAGCGCAACGTGGACACATCCAAATTTTTGGAAGAAAACAGAGGTGTTTTTTGCGAAGTGCCTACCTGTAGATTTTGGCCTCTAGCTCAGCCGGCACCTAGGGAAACCTACCAAACCTGTGCATTTCTGAAAACTAGAGACCTAGGGAAATCCAAGGAGGGGTGACTTGGGGGGCTCGGACCAGGTTCTGTTACCCGGATCCTTTGCAGACCTCAAAATTTGGCTAAAAAACACATGTTCCTCACATTTCTGTGGCAGAAAGTTCTGGAATCTGAGAGGAGCCACAAATTTCCTTCCACCCAGCGTTCCCCCAAGTCTCCCGATAAAAATGATACCTCACTTGTGTGGGTAGGCCTAGCGCCCGCGACAGGAAACGCCCCAAAGCGCAACGTGGACACATCCAAATTTTTGAAAGAAAACAGAGGTGTTTTTTGCGAAGTGCCTACCTGTAGATTTTGGCCTCTAGCTCAGCCGGCACCTAGGGAAACCTATCAAACCTGTGCATTTCTGAAAACTAGAGATCTAGGGGAATCCAAGGAGGGGTGACTTGCGGGGCTCGGACCAGGTTCTGTTACCCAGAATCCTTTGCAAACCTCAAAATTTGGCTAAAAAACACATGACATGTTCCTCACATTTCTGTGGCATAAAGTTCTGGAATCTGAGAGGAGCCACAAATTTCCTTCCACCCAGCGTTCCCCCAAGTCTCCCGATAAAAATGATACCTCACTTGTGTGGGTAGGCCTAGCGCCCGCAACAGGAAACGCCCCAAAGCGCAACGTGGACACATCCACCTCTTTGAAAGAAAACAGAGGTTTTTTTTTGCGAAGTGCTTACCTGTAGATTTAAGCCTCTAGCTCAGCGGGCACTTAGGGAAACCTACCAAACCTGTGCATTTCTGAAAACTAGAGACCTAGGGGAATCCAAGGAGGGGTGACTTGCAGGGCTTGGACCAGGTTCTGTTACCCAGAATCCTTTGCAAACCTCAAAATTTGGCTAAAAACACATGTTCCTCACATTTCTGTGGCAGAAAGTTCTGGAATCTGAGAGGAGCCACAAATTTCCTTCTACCCAGCGTTCCCCAAGTCTCCCGATAAAAATGATAACTCACTTGTGTGGGTAGGCTAGCGCCCGCGACAGGAAACGCCCCAAAGCGCAACGTGGACACATCCAAATTTTTGAAAGAAAACAGAGGTGTTTTTTGCGAAGTGCCTACCAGTAGATTTTGGCCTCTAGCTCAGCCGGCACCTAGGGAAACATACCAAACCTGTGCATTTTTTGAAAACTAGAGACCTAGGGGAATCCAAGGAGGGGTGACTTGCGGGGCTCGGACCAGGTTCTGTTACCCAGAATCCTTTGCAAACGTCAAAATTTGGCTAAAAAACACATGTTCCTTACATTTCTGTGGCAGAAAGTTCTGGAATCTGAGAGGAGCCACAAATTTCCTTCCACCCAGCGTTCCCCAAGTCTCCGATAAAAATGATACCTCACTTGTGTGGGTAGGCCTAGCGCCCGCGACAGGAAACGCCCAAAGCGCAACGTGGACACATCCAAATTTTTGGAAGAAAACAGAGGTGTTTTTTGCGAAGTGCCTACCTGTAGATTTTGGCCTCTAGCTCAGCCGGCACCTAGGGAAACCTACCAAACCTGTGCATTTCTGAAAACTAGAGACCTAGGGAAATCCAAGGAGGGGTGACTTGCGGGGCTCGGACCAGGTTCTGTTACCCGGATCCTTTGCAGACCTCAAAATTTGGCTAAAAAACACATGTTCCTCACATTTCTGTGGCAGAAAGTTCTGGAATCTGAGAGGAGACACAAATTTCCTTCCACCCAGCGTTCCCCCAAGTCTCCGATAAAAATGATACCTCACTTGTGTGGGTAGGCCTAGCGCCCGCGACAGGAAACGCCCCAAAGCGCAACGTGGACACATCCAAATTTTTGAAAGAAAACAGAGGTGTTTTTTGCGAAGTGCCTACCTGTAGATTTTGGCCTCTAGCTCAGCCGGCACCTAGGGAAACCTATCAAACCTGTGCATTTCTGAAAACTAGAGATCTAGGGGAATCCAAGGAGGGGTGACTTGCGGGGCTCGGACCAGGTTCTGTTACCCAGAATCCTTTGCAAACCTCAAAATTTGGCTAAAAAACACATGTTCCTCACATTTCTGTGGCAGAAAGTTCTGGAATCTGAGAGAAGCCATACATTTCCTTCCACCCAGCGTTCCCCCAAGTCTCCGATAAAAATGATACCTCACTTGTGTGGGTAGGCCTAGTGCCCGCGACAGGAAACGCCCCAAAGCGCAACGTGGACACATCCAAATTTTTGAAAGAAAACAGAGGTGTTTTTTGCGAAGTGCCTACCAGTAGATTTTGGCCTCTAGCTCAGCCGGCACCTAGGGAAACATACCAAACCTGTGCATTTTTTGAAAACTAGAGACCTAGGGGAATCCAAGGAGGGGTGACTTGCGGGGCTCGGACCAGGTTCTGTTACCCAGAATCCTTTGCAAACGTCAAAATTTGGCTAAAAAACACATGTTCCTTACATTTCTGTGGCAGAAAGTTCTGGAATCTGAGAGGAGCCACAAATTTCCTTCCACCCAGCGTTCCCCCAAGTCTCCCGATAAAAATGATACCTCACTTGTGTGGGTAGGCCTAGCGCCCGCGACAGGAAACGCCCAAAGCGCAACGTGGACACATCCAAATTTTTGGAAGAAAACAGAGGTGTTTTTTGCGAAGTGCCTACCTGTAGATTTTGGCCTCTAGCTCAGCCGGCACCTAGGGAAACCTACCAAACCTGTGCATTTCTGAAAACTAGAGACCTAGGGAAATCCAAGGAGGGGTGACTTGCGGGGCTCGGACCAGGTTCTGTTACCCGGATCCTTTGCAGACCTCAAAATTTGGCTAAAAAACACATGTTCCTCACATTTCTGTGGCAGAAAGTTCTGGAATCTGAGAGGAGACACAAATTTCCTTCCACCCAGCGTTCCCCCAAGTCTCCCGATAAAAATGATACCTCACTTGTGTGGGTAGGCCTAGCGCCCGCGACAGGAAACGCCCCAAAGCGCAACGTGGACACATCCAAATTTTTGAAAGAAAACAGAGGTGTTTTTTGCGAAGTGCCTACCTGTAGATTTTGGCCTCTAGCTCAGCCGGCACCTAGGGAAACCTATCAAACCTGTGCATTTCTGAAAACTAGAGATCTAGGGGAATCCAAGGAGGGGTGACTTGCGGGGCTCGGACCAGGTTCTGTTACCCAGAATCCTTTGCAAACCTCAAAATTTGGCTAAAAAACACATGTTCCTCACATTTCTGTGGCAGAAAGTTCTGGAATCTGAGAGAAGCCATACATTTCCTTCCACCCAGCGTTCCCCCAAGTCTCCCGATAAAAATGATACCTCACTTGTGTGGGTAGGCCTAGTGCCCGCGACAGGAAACGCCCAAAGCCCAACGTGGACACATCCAAATTTTTGAAAGAAAACAGAGGTGTTTTTTGCGAAGTGCCTACCTGTAGATTTTGGCCTCTAGCTCAGCCGGCACCTAGGGAAACCTACCAAACCTGTGCATTTTTTGAAAACTATAGACCTAGGGGAATCCAAGGAGGGGTGACTTGCGGGGCTGGGACCAGGTTCTGTTACCCAGAATCCTTTGCAAACCTCAAAATTTGGCTAAAAAAACACATGTTCCTCACATTTCTGTGGCAGAAAGTTTTGGAATCTGAGAGGAGCCACAAATTTCCTTCCACCCAGCGTTTCCCTAAGTCTCCCCATAAAAATGATACCTCACTTGTGTGGGTAGGCCTAGCGCCTGCGACAATAAACGCCCCAAAGCGCAACGTGGACACATCCACATTTTTTAAAGAAAACAGAGGTGTTTTTTGCGAAGTGCCTACCTGTAGATTTTGGCCTCTAGCTCAGCCGCCACCTAGGGAAATCTACCAAACCTGTGCCTTTCTGAAAACTAGAGACCTAGGGGAATCCAAGGAGGGGTGACTTGCTGGGCTTGGACCAGGTTCTGTTACCCAGAATCCTTTGCAAACCTCAAAATTTGGCTAAAAGCACATGTTCCTCACATTTCTGCGGCAGAAAGTTCTGGAATCTGAGAGGAGCCACAAATTTCCTTCTACCCAGCGTTCCCTCAAGTCTCCCGATAAAAATGATACCTCTCTTGTGTGGGTAGGCCTAGCGCCCGCGACAGGAAACGCCCCAAAGCGCAACGTGGACACATCCAAATTTTTGAAAGAAAACAGAGGTGTTTTTTGCGAAGTGCCTACCTGTAGATTTTGGCCTCTAGCTCAGCCGGCACCTAGGGAAACCTACCAAACCTGTGCATTTTTTGAAAACTAGAGACCTAGGGGAATCCAAGGAGGGGTGACTTGCGGGGCTCGGACCAGGTTCTGTTACCCAGAATCCTTTGCAAACGTCAAAATTTGGCTAAAAAAACACATGTTCCTCACATTTCTGTGGCATAAAGTTCTGGAATCTGAGAGGAGCCACAAATTTCCTTCCACCCAGCGTTCCCCCAAGTCTCCCGATAAAAATGATACCTCACTTGTGTGGGTAGGCCTAGCGCCCGCAACAGGAAACGCCCCAAAGCGCAACGTGGACACATCCACCTCTTTGAAAGAAAACAGAGGTTTTTTTTGCGAAGTGCTTACCTGTAGATTTAAGCCTCTAGCTCAGCGGGCACTTAGGGAAACCTACCAAACCTGTGCATTTCTGAAAACTAGAGACCTAGGGGAATCCAAGGAGGGGTGACTTGCAGGGCTTGGACCAGGTTCTGTTACCCAGAATCCTTTGCAAACCTCAAAATTTGGCTAAAAACACATGTTCGTCACATTTCTGTGGCAGAAAGTTCTGGAATCTGAGAGGAGCCACAAATTTCCTTCTACCCAGCGTTTCCCCAAGTCTCCCGATAAAAATGATAACTCACTTGTGTGGGTAGGCCTAGCGCCCGCGACAGGAAACGCCCCAAAGCGCAACGTGGACACATCCAAATTTTTGAAAGAAAACAGAGGTGTTTTTTGCGAAGTGCCTACCAGTAGATTTTGGCCTCTAGCTCAGCCGGCACCTAGGGAAACCTACCAAACCTGTGCATTTTTTGAAAACTAGAGACCTAGGGGAATCCAAGGAGGGGTGACTTGCGGGGCTCGGACCAGGTTCTGTTACCCAGAATCCTTTGCAAACGTCAAAATTTGGCTAAAAAACACATGTTCCTCACATTTCTGTGGCAGAAAGTTCTGGAATCTGAGAGGAGCCACAAATTTCCTTCCACCCAGCGTTCCCCAAGTCTCCCGATAAAAATGATACCTCACTTGTGTGGGTAGGCCTAGCGCCCGCGACAGGAAACGCCCCAAAGCGCAACGTGGACACATCCAAATTTTTGGAAGAAAACAGAGGTGTTTTTTGCGAAGTGCCTACCTGTAGATTTTGGCCTCTAGCTCAGCCGGCACCTAGGGAAACCTACCAAACCTGTGCATTTCTGAAAACTAGAGACCTAGGGAAATCCAAGGAGGGGTGACTTGCGGGGCTCGGACCAGGTTCTGTTACCCGGATCCTTTGCAGACCTCAAAATTTGGCTAAAAAACACATGTTCCTCACATTTCTGTGGCAGAAAGTTCTGGAATCTGAGAGGAGACACAAATTTCCTTCCACCCAGCGTTCCCCCAAGTCTCCCGATAAAAATGATACCTCACTTGTGTGGGTAGGCCTAGCGCCCGCGACAGGAAACGCCCCAAAGCGCAACGTGGACACATCCAAATTTTTGAAAGAAAACAGAGGTGTTTTTTGCGAAGTGCCTACCTGTAGATTTTGGCCTCTAGCTCAGCCGGCACCTAGGGAAACCTATCAAACCTGTGCATTTCTGAAAACTAGAGATCTAGGGGAATCCAAGGAGGGGTGACTTGCGGGGCTCGGACCAGGTTCTGTTACCCAGAATCCTTTGCAAACGTCAAAATTTGGCTAAAAGCACATGTTCCTCACATTTCTGCGGCAGAAAGTTCTGGAATCTGAGAGGAGCCACAAATTTCCTTCTACCCAGCGTTCCCTCAAGTCTCCCGATAAAAATGATACCTCTCTTGTGTGGGTAGGCCTAGCGCCCGCGACAGGAAACGCCCCAAAGCGCAACGTGGACACATCCAAATTTTGAAAGAAAACAGAGGTGTTTTTTGCGAAGTGCCTACCTGTAGATTTTGGCCTCTAGCTCAGCCGGCACCTAGGGAAACCTACCAAACCTGTGCATTTTTTGAAAACTAGAGACCTAGGGGAATCCAAGGAGGGGTGACTTGCGGGGCTCGGACCAGGTTCTGTTACCCAGAATCCTTTGCAAACGTCAAAATTTGGCTAAAAAAACACATGTTCCTCACATTTCTGTGGCATAAAGTTCTGGAATCTGAGAGGAGCCACAAATTTCCTTCCACCCAGCGTTCCCCCAAGTCTCCCGATAAAAATGATACCTCACTTGTGTGGGTAGGCCTAGCGCCCGCAACAGGAAACGCCCCAAAGCCCAACGTGGACACATCCTAATTTTTGAAAGAAAACAGAGGTGTTTTTTGCGAAGTGCCTACCTGTAGATTTTGGCCTCTAGCTCAGCAGGCACCTAGGGAAACCTACCAAACCTGTGCATTTTTTGAAACTATAGACCTAGGGGAATCCAAGGAGGGGTGACTTGCGGGGCTGGGACCAGGTTCTGTTACCCAGAATCCTTTGCAAACCTCAAAATTTGGCTAAAAAAACACATGTTCCTCACATTTCTGTGGCAGAAAGTTTTGGAATCTGAGAGGAGCCACAAATTTCCTTCCACCCAGCGTTTCCCTAAGTCTCCCATAAAAATGATACCTCACTTGTGTGGGTAGGCCTAGCGCCTGCGACAGGAAACGCCCCAAAGCGCAACGTGGACACATCCACATTTTTTAAAGAAAACAGAGGTGTTTTTTGCGAAGTGCCTACCTGTAGATTTTGGCCTCTAGCTCAGCCGCCACCTAGGGAAATCTACCAAACCTGTGCATTTCTGAAAACTAGAGTTCTAGGGGAATCCAAGATGGGGTAACTTGCAAAGCTCGGACCAGGTTCTGTTACCCAGAATCCTTTGCAAACCTCAAAATTTGGCTAAAAAACACATGTTCCTCACATTTCTGTGGCATAAAGTTCTGGAATCTGAGAGGAGCCACAAATTTCCTTCCACCCAGTGTTCCCCCAAGTCTCCCGATAAAAATGATACTTCACTTGTGTGGGTAGGCCTAGCGCCCGCAACAGGAAACGCCCCAAAGCGCAACGTGGACACATCCAAATTTTTTAAAGAAAACAGGTGTTTTTTGCGAAGTGCCTACCTGTAGATTTAAGCCTCTAGCTCAGCGGGCACTTAGGGAAACCTACCAAACCTGTACATTTCTGAAAACTAGAGACCTAGGGGAATCCAAGGAGGGGTGACTTGCTGGGCTTGGACCAGGTTCTGTTACCCAGAATCCTTTGCAAACCTCAAAATTTGGCTAAAAACACATGTTCCTCACATTTCTGTGGCAGAAAGTTCTGGAATCTGGGAGGAGCCACAAATTTCCTTCTACCCAGCGTTCCCCCAAGTCTCCCGATAAAATTATACCTCACTTGTGTGGGTAGGCCTAGCGCCCGCGACAGGAAACGCCCCAAAGCGCAACGTGGACACATCCAAATTTTTGAAAGAAAACAGAGGTGTTTTTTGCGAAGTGCTTACCTGTAGATTTTGGCCTCTAGCTCAGCCGGCACCTAGGGAAACCTACCAAACCTGTGCATTTTTTGAAAACTAGAGACCTAGGGGAATCCAAGGAGGGGTGACTTGCGGGGCTCGGACCAGGTTCTGTTACCCAGAATCCTTTGCAAACCTCAAAATTTGGCTAAAAAAACAATTGTTCCTCACATTTCTGTGGCATAAAGTTCTGGAATCTGAGAGGAGCCTCAAATTTCCTTCCACCCAGCGTTCCCTAAATCTCCCGATAAAAATGATACCTCACTTGTGTGGGTAGGCCCAGCGCCCGCGACAGGAAACGCCCCAAAGAGCAACGTGGACACATTCAAATTTTTGAAAGAAAACAGAGGTGTTTTTTGCGAAGTGCCTACCTGTAGATTTTGGCCTCTAGCTCAGCCGGCACCTAGGGAAACCTACCAAACCTGTGCATTTCTGAAAACTAGAGACCTAGAGAAATCCAAGGAGGGGTGACTTGCGGGGCTCGGACCAGGTTCTGTTACCCGGATCCTTTGCAAACCTCAAAATTTGGCTAAAAAACACATGTTCCTCACATTTCTGTGGCAGAAAGTTCTAGAATCTGAGAGGAGCCACAAATTTCCTTCCACCCAGCGTTCCCCCAAGTCTCCCGATAAAAATGATACCTCACTTGTGTGGGTAGGCCTAGCGCCCGCGACAGGAAACGCCCCAAAGCGCAACGTGGACACATCCAAATTTTTGAAAGAAAACAGAGGTGTTTTTTGCGAAGTGCCTACCTGTAGATTTTGGCCTCTAGCTCAGCCGGCACCTAGGGAAACCTATCAAACCTGTGCATTTCTGAAAACTAGAGATCTAGGGGAATCCAAGGAGGGGTGACTTGCGCGGCTCGGACCAGGTTCTGTTACCCAGAATCCTTTGCAAACCTCAAAATTTGGCTAAAAAACAAATGTTCCTCACATTTCTGTGGCAGAAAGTTCTGGAATCTGAGAGAAGCCACAAATTTCCTTCCACACAGTGTTCCCCAAGTCTCCCGATAAAAATGATACCTCACTTGTGTGGGTAGGCCTAGCGCCCGCGACAGGAAACGCCCCAAAGCGCAACGTGGACACATCCAAATTTTTGGAAGAAAACAGAGGTGTTTTTTGCGAAGTGCCTACCTGTAGATTTTGGCCTCTAGCTCAGCCGGCACCTAGGGAAACCTACCAAACCTGTGCATTTCTGAAAACTAGAGACCTAGGGAAATCCAAGGAGGGGTGACTTGCGGGGCTCGGACCAGGTTCTGTTACCCGGATCCTTTGCAGACCTCAAAATTTGGCTAAAAAACACATGTTCCTCACATTTCTGTGGCAGAAAGTTCTGGAATCTGAGAGGAGACACAAATTTCCTTCCACCCAGCGTTCCCCCAAGTCTCCCGATAAAAATGATACCTCACTTGTGTGGGTAGGCCTAGCGCCCGCGACAGGAAACGCCCCAAAGCGCAACGTGGACACATCCAAATTTTTGAAAGAAAACAGAGGTGTTTTTTGCGAAGTGCCTACCTGTAGATTTTGGCCTCTAGCTCAGCCGGCACCTAGGGAAACCTATCAAACCTGTGCATTTCTGAAACTAGAGATCTAGGGGAATCCAAGGAGGGGTGACTTGCGGGGCTCGGACCAGGTTCTGTTACCCAGAATCCTTTGCAAACCTCAAAATTTGGCTAAAAAACACATGTTCCTCACATTTCTGTGGCAGAAAGTTCTGGAATCTGAGAGAAGCCATACATTTCCTTCCACCCAGCGTTCCCCCAAGTCTCCCGATAAAAATGATACCTCACTTGTGTGGGTAGGCCTAGTGCCCGCGACAGGAAACGCCCCAAAGCCCAACGTGGACACATCCAAATTTTTGAAAGAAAACAGAGGTGTTTTTTGCGAAGTGCCTACCTGTAGATTTTGGCCTCTAGCTCAGCCGGCACCTAGGGAAACCTACCAAACCTGTGCATTTTTTGAAAACTATAGACCTAGGGGAATCCAAGGAGGGGTGACTTGCGGGGCTGGGACCAGGTTCTGTTACCCAGAATCCTTTGCAAACCTCAAAATTTGGCTAAAAAAACACATGTTCCTCACATTTCTGTGGCAGAAAGTTTTGGAATCTGAGAGGAGCCACAAATTTCCTTCCACCCAGCGTTTCCCTAAGTCTCCCCATAAAAATGATACCTCACTTGTGTGGGTAGGCCTAGCGCCTGCGACAATAAACGCCCCAAAGCGCAACGTGGACACATCCACATTTTTTAAAGAAAACAGAGGTGTTTTTTGCGAAGTGCCTACCTGTAGATTTTGGCCTCTAGCTCAGCCGCCACCTAGGGAAATCTACCAAACCTGTGCCTTTCTGAAAACTAGAGACCTAGGGGAATCCAAGGAGGGGTGACTTGCTGGGCTTGGACCAGGTTCTGTTACCCAGAATCCTTTGCAAACCTCAAAATTTGGCTAAAAGCACATGTTCCTCACATTTCTGCGGCAGAAAGTTCTGGAATCTGAGAGGAGCCACAAATTTCCTTCTACCCAGCGTTCCCTCAAGTCTCCCGATAAAAATGATACATCTCTTGTGTGGGTAGGCCTAGCGCCCGCGACAGGAAACGCCCCAAAGCGCAACGTGGACACATCCAAATTTTTGAAAGAAAACAGAGGTGTTTTTTGCGAAGTGCCTACCTGTAGATTTTGGCCTCTAGCTCAGCCGGCACCTAGGGAAACCTACCAAACCTGTGCATTTCTGAAAACTAGAGACCTAGGGGAATCCAAGGAGGGGTGACTTGCGGGGCTGGGACCAGGTTCTGTTACCCAGAATCCTTTGCAAACCTCAAAATTTGGCTTAAAAAACACATGTTCCTCACATTTCTGTGGCAGAAAGTTTTGGAATCTGAGAGGAGCCACAAACTTCCTTCCACCCAGCGTTTCCCTAAGTCTCCCGATAAAAATGATACCTCACTTGTGTGGGTAGGCCCAGCGCCCGCGACAGGAAACGCCCCAAAGAGCAACGTGGACACATTCAAATTTTTGAAAGAAAACAGAGGTGTTTTTTGCGAAGTGCCTACCTGTAGATTTTGGCCTCTAGCTCAGCCGGCACCTAGGGAAACCTACCAAACCTGTGCATTTCTGAAAACTAGAGACCTAGAGAAATCCAAGGAGGGGTGACTTGCGGGGCTCGGACCAGGTTCTGTTACCCGGATCCTTTGCAAACCTCAAAATTTGGCTAAAAAACACATGTTCCTCACATTTCTGTGGCAGAAAGTTCTGGAATCTGAGAGGAGCCACAAATTTCCTTCCACCCAGCGTTCCCCCAAGTCTCCCGATGAAAATGATACCTCACTTGTGTGGGTAGGCCTAGCGCCCGAGACAGGAAACGCCCCAAAGCGCAACGTTGACACATCCACATTTTTGAAAGAAAACAGAGGTGTTTTTTGCGAAGTGCCTACCTGTAGATTTTGGCCTCTAGCTCAGCCGGCACCTAGGGAAACCTATCAAACCTGTGCATTTCTGAAAACTAGAGATCTAGGGGAATCCAAGGAGGGGTGACTTGCGGGGCTCGGACCAGGTTCTGTTACCCAGAATCCTTTGCAAACCTCAAAATTTGGCTAAAAAACACATGTTCCTCACATTTCTGTGGCAGAAAGTTCTGGAATCTGAGAGAAGCCACAAATTTCCTTCCACCCAGCGTTCCCCCAAGTCTCCCGATAAAAATGATACCTCACTTGTGTGGGTAGGCCTAGCGCCCGCGACAGGAAACGCCCCAAAGCCCAACGTGGACACATCCTAATTTTTGAAAGAAAACAGAGGTGTTTTTTGCGAAGTGCCTACCTGTAGATTTTGGCCTCTAGCTCAGCAGGCACCTAGGGAAACCTACCAAACCTGTGCATTTTTTGAAAACTATAGACCTAGGGGAATCCAAGGAGGGGTGACTTGCGGGCTGGGACCAGGTTCTGTTACCCAGAATCCTTTGCAAACCTCAAAATTTGGCTAAAAAAACACATGTTCCTCACATTTCTGTGGCAGAAAGTTTTGGAATCTGAGAGGAGCCACAAATTTCCTTCCACCCAGCGTTTCCCTAAGTCTCCCCATAAAAATGATACCTCACTTGTGTGGGTAGGCCTAGCGCCTGCGACAGGAAACGCCCCAAAGCGCAACGTGGACACATCCACATTTTTTAAAGAAAACAGAGGTGTTTTTTGCGAAGTGCCTACCTGTAGATTTTGGCCTCTAGCTCAGCCGCCACCTAGGGAAATCTACCAAACCTGTGCATTTCTGAAAACTAGAGTTCTAGGGGAATCCAAGATGGGGTAACTTGCAAAGCTCGGACCAGGTTCTGTTACCCAGAATCCTTTGCAAACCTCAAAATTTGGCTAAAAAACACATGTTCCTCACATTTCTGTGGCATAAAGTTCTGGAATCTGAGAGGAGCCACAAATTTCCTTCCACCCAGTGTTCCCCCAAGTCTCCCGATAAAAATGATACCTCACTTGTGTGGGTAGGCCTAGCGCCCGCAACAGGAAACGCCCCAAAGCGCAACGTGGACACATCCAAATTTTTTAAAGAAAACAGGTGTTTTTTGCGAAGTGCCTACCTGTAGATTTAAGCCTCTAGCTCAGCGGGCACTTAGGGAAACCTACCAAACCTGTACATTTCTGAAAACTAGAGACCTAGGGGAATCCAAGGAGGGGTGACTTGCTGGGCTTGGACCAGGTTCTGTTACCCAGAATCCTTTGCAAACCTCAAAATTTGGCTAAAAACACATGTTCCTCACATTTCTGTGGCAGAAAGTTCTGGAATCTGGGAGGAGCCACAAATTTCCTTCTACCCAGCGTTCCCCCAAGTCTCCCGATAAAAATTATACCTCACTTGTGTGGGTAGGCCTAGCGCCCGCGACAGGAAACGCCCCAAAGCGCAACGTGGACACATCCAAATTTTGGAAAGAAAACAGAGGTGTTTTTTGCGAAGTGCTTACCTGTAGATTTTGGCCTCTAGCTCAGCCGGCACCTAGGGAAACCTACCAAACCTGTGCATTTTTTGAAAACTAGAGACCTAGGGGAATCCAAGGAGGGGTGACTTGCGGGGCTCGGACCAGGTTCTGTTACCCAGAATCCTTTGCAAACGTCAAAATTTGGCTAAAAAAACAATTGTTCCTCACATTTCTGTGGCATAAAGTTCTGGAATCTGAGAGGAGCCTCAAATTTCCTTCCACCCAGCGTTCCCTAAATCTCCCGATAAAAATGATACCTCACTTGTGTGGGTAGGCCCAGCGCCCGCGACAGGAAACGCCCCAAAGAGCAACGTGGACACATTCAAATTTTTGAAAGAAAACAGAGGTGTTTTTTGCGAAGTGCCTACCTGTAGATTTTGGCCTCTAGCTCAGCCGGCACCTAGGGAAACCTACCAAACCTGTGCATTTCTGAAAACTAGAGACCTAGAGAAATCCAAGGAGGGGTGACTTGCGGGGCTCGGACCAGGTTCTGTTACCCGGATCCTTTGCAAACCTCAAAATTTGGCTAAAAAACACATGTTCCTCACATTTCTGTGGCAGAAAGTTCTAGAATCTGAGAGGAGCCACAAATTTCCTTCCACCCAGCGTTCCCCCAAGTCTCCCGATAAAAATGATACCTCACTTGTGTGGGTAGGCCTAGCGCCCGCGACAGGAAACGCCCCAAAGCGCAACGTGGACACATCCAAATTTTTGAAAGAAAACAGAGGTGTTTTTTGCGAAGTGCCTACCTGTAGATTTTGGCCTCTAGCTCAGCCGGCACCTAGGGAAACCTATCAAACCTGTGCATTTCTAAAAACTAGAGATCTAGGGGAATCCAAGGAGGGGTGACTTGCGCGGCTCGGACCAGGTTCTGTTACCCAGAATCCTTTGCAAACCTCAAAATTTGGCTAAAAAACAAATGTTCCTCACATTTCTGTGGCAGAAAGTTCTGGAATCTGAGAGAAGCCACAAATTTCCTTCCACACAGTGTTCCCCCAAGTCTCCCGATAAAAATGATACCTCACTTGTGTGGGTAGGCCTAGCGCCCGCGACAGGAAACGCCCCAAAGCCCAACGTGGACACATCCAAATTTTTGAAAGAAAACAAAGGTGTTTTTTGCGAAGTGCCTACCTGTAGATTTTGGCCTCTAGCTCAGCCGGCACCTAGGGAAACCTACCAAACCTGTGCATTTTTTGAAAACTATAGACCTAGGGGAATCCAAGGAGGGGTGACTTGCGGGGCTCGGACCAGGTTCTGTTATACCCAGAATCCTTTGCAAACCTCAAAATTTGGCTAAAAAAACACATGTTCCTCACATTTCTGTGGCAGAAAGTTTTGGAATCTGAGAGGAGCCACAAATTTCCTTCCACCCAGCGTTTCCCTAAGTCTCCCCATAAAAATGATACCTCACTTGTGTGGGTAGGCCTAGCGCCTGCGACAGGAAACGCCCCAAAGCGCAACGTGGACACATCCACATTTTTTAAAGAAAACAGAGGTGTTTTTTGCGAAGTGCCTACCTGTAGATTTTGGCCTCTAGCTCAGCCGCCACCTAGGGAAATCTACCAAACCTGTGAATTTCTGAAAACTAGAGTTCTAGGGGAATCCAAGATGGGGTAACTTGCAAAGCTCGGACCAGGTTCTGTTACCCAGAATCCTTTGCAAACCTCAAAATTTGGCTAAAAAACACATGTTCCTCACATTTCTGTGGCATAAAGTTCTGGAATCTGAGAGGAGCCACAAATTTCCTTCCACCCAGCGTTCCCCCAAGTCTCCCGATAAAAATGATACCTCACTTGTGTGGGTAGGCCTAGCGCCCGCAACAGGAAACGCCCCAAAGCGCAACGTGGACACATCCACCTTTTTGAAAGAAAACAGAGGGTTTTTTTGCGAAGTGCTTACCTGTAGATTTAAGCCTCTAGCTCAGCGGGCACTTAGGGAAACCTACCAAACCTGTGCATTTCTGAAAACTAGAGACCTAGGGGAATCCAAGGAGGGGTGACTTGCAGGGCTTGGACCAGGTTCTGTTACCCAGAATCCTTTGCAAACCTCAAAATTTGGCTAAAAACACATGTTCCTCACATTTCTGTGGCAGAAAGTTCTGGAATCTGAGAGGAGCCACAAATTTCCTTCTACCCAGCGTTCCCCCAAGTCTCCCGATAAAAATGATACCTCACTTGTGTGGGTAGGCCTAGCGCCAGCGACAGGAAACGCCCCAAAGCGCAACGTGGACACATCCAAATTTTTGAAAGAAAACAGAGGTGTTTTTTGCGAAGTGCCTACCAGTAGATTTTGGCCTCTAGCTCAGCCGGCACCTAGGGAAACCTACCAAACCTGTGCATTTTTTGAAAACTAGAGACCTAGGGGAATCCAAGGAGGGGTGACTTGCGGGGCTCGGACCAGGTTCTGTTACCCAGAATCCTTTGCAAACGTCAAAATTTGGCTAAAAAACACATGTTCCTCACATTTCTGTGGCAGAAAGTTCTGGAATCTGAGAGGAGCCACAAATTTCCTTCCACCCAGCGTTCCCCCAAGTCTCCCGATAAAAATGATACCTCACTTGTGTGGGTAGGCCTAGCGCCCGCGACAGGAAACGCCCCAAAGCGCAACGTGGACACATCCAAATTTTTGGAAGAAAACAGAGGTGTTTTTTGCGAAGTGCCTACCTGTAGATTTTGGCCTCTAGCTCAGCCGGCACCTAGGGAAACCTACCAAACCTGTGCATTTCTGAAAACTAGAGACCTAGGGAAATCCAAGGAGGGGTGACTTGCGGGGCTCGGACCAGGTTCTGTTACCCGGATCCTTTGCAGACCTCAAAATTTGGCTAAAAAACACATGTTCCTCACATTTCTGTGGCAGAAAGTTCTGGAATCTGAGAGGAGCCACAAATTTCCTTCCACCCAGCGTTCCCCCAAGTCTCCCGATAAAAATGATACCTCACTTGTGTGGGTAGGCCTAGCGCCCGCGACAGGAAACGCCCCAAAGCGCAACGTGGACACATCCAAATTTTTGAAAGAAAACAGAGGTGTTTTTTGCGAAGTGCCTACCTGTAGATTTTGGCCTCTAGCTCAGCCGGCACCTAGGGAAACCTATCAAACCTGTGCATTTCTGAAAACTAGAGATCTAGGGGAATCCAAGGAGGGGTGACTTGTGCGGCTCGGACCAGGTTCTGTTACCCAGAATCCTTTGCAAACCTCAAAATTTTGCTAAAAAACACATGTTCCTCACATTTCTGTGGCAGAAAGTTCTGGAATCTGAGAGAAGCCACACATTTCCTTCCACCCAGCGTTCCCCCAAGTCTCCCGATAAAAATGATACCTCACTTGTGTGGGTAGGCCTAGTGCCCGCGACAGGAAACGCCCCAAAGCCCAACGTGGACACATCCAAATTTTTGAAAGAAAACAGAGGTGTTTTTTGCGAAGTGCCTACCTGTAGATTTTGGCCTCTAGCTCAGCCGGCACCTAGGGAAACCTACCAAACCTGTGCATTTTTTGAAAACTATAGACCTAGGGGAATCCAAGGAGGGGTGACTTGCGGGGCTGGGACCAGGTTCTGTTACCCAGAATCCTTTGCAAACCTCAAAATTTGGCTAAAAAAACACATGTTCCTCACATTTCTGTGGCAGAAAGTTTTGGAATCTGAGAGGAGCCACAAATTTCCTTCCACCCAGCGTTTCCCTAAGTCTCCCCATAAAAATGATACCTCACTTGTGTGGGTAGGCCTAGCGCCTGCGACAATAAACGCCCCAAAGCGCAACGTGGACACATCCACATTTTTTAAAGAAAACAGAGGTGTTTTTTGCGAAGTGCCTACCTGTAGATTTTGGCCTCTAGCTCAGCCGGCACCTAGGGAAACCTACCAAACCTGTGCATTTCTGAAAACTAGAGACCTAGGGGAATCCAAGGAGGGGTGACTTGCGGGGCTCGGACCAGGTTCTGTTACCCAGAATCCTTTGCAAACCTCAAAATTTGGCTTAAAAAACACATGTTCCTCACATTTCTGTGGCAGAAAGTTTTGGAATCTGAGAGGAGCCACAAACTTCCTTCCACCCAGCGTTTCCCTAAGTCTCCCGATAAAAATGATAACTCACTTGTGTGGGTAGGCCCAGCGCCCGCGACAGGAAACGCCCCAAAGAGCAACGTGGACACATTCAAATTTTTGAAAGAAAACAGAGGTGTTTTTTGCGAAGTGCCTACCTATAGATTTTGGCCTCTAGCTCAGCCGGCACCTAGGGAAACCTACCAAACCTGTGCATTTCTGAAAACTAGAGACCTAGAGAAATCCAAGGAGGGGTGACTTGCGGGGCTCGGACCAGGTTCTGTTACCCAGAATCCTTTGCAAACCTCAAAATTTGGCTAAAAAACACATGTTCCTCACATTTCTGTGGCAGAAAGTTCTGGAATCTGAGAGAAGCCACAAATTTCCTTCCACCCAGCGTTCCCCCAAGTCTCCCGATAAAAATGATACCTCACTTGTGTGGGTAGGCCTAGCGCCCGCGACAGGAAACGCCCCAAAGCCCAACGTGGACACATCCAAATTTTTGAAAGAAAACAGAGGTGTTTTTTGCGAAGTGCCTACCTGTAGATTTTGGCCTCTAGCTCAGCCGGCACCTAGGGAAACCTACCAAACCTGTGCATTTTTTTAAAACTATAGACCTAGGGGAATCCAAGGAGGGGTGACTTGCGGGGCTGGGACCAGGTTCTGTTACCCAGAATCCTTTGCAAACCTCAACATTTGGCTAAAAAAACACATGTTCCTCACATTTCTGTGGCAGAAAGTTTTGGAATCTGAGAGGAGCCACAAATTTCCTTCCACCCAGCGTTTCCCTAAGTCTCCCCATAAAAATGATACCTCACTTGTGTGGGTAGGCCTAGCGCCTGCGACAGGAAACGCCCCAAAGCGCAACGTGGACACATCCAAATTTTTGAAAGAAAACAGAGGTGTTTTTTGCGAAGTGCCTACCTGTAGATTTTGGCCTCTTGCTCAGCCGCCACCTAGGGAAATCTACCAAACCTGTGCATTTCTGAAAACTAGAGTTCTAGGGGAATCCAAGATGGGGTAACTTGCAAAGCTCGGACCAGGTTCTGTTACCCAGAATCCTTTGCAAACCTCAAAATTTGGCTAAAAAACACATGTTCCTCACATTTCTGTGGCATAAAGTTCTGGAATCTGAGAGGAGCCACAAATTTCCTTCCACCCAGTGTTCCCCCAAGTCTCCCGATAAAAATGATACCTCACTTGTGTGGGTAGGCCTAGCGCCCGCAACAGGAAACGCCCCAAAGCGCAACGTGGACACATCCAAATTTTTGAAAGAAAACAGGTGTTTTTTGCGAAGTGCCTACCTGTAGATTTAAGCCTCTAGCTCAGCGGGCACTTAGGGAAACCTACCAAACCTGTGCATTTCTGAAAACTAGAGACCTAGGGGAATCCAAGGAGGGGTGACTTGCTGGGCTTGGACCAGGTTCTGTTACCCAGAATCCTTTGCAAACCTCAAAATTTGGCTAAAAACACATGTTCCTCTCATTTCTGTGGCAGAAAGTTCTGGAATCTGAGAGGAGCCACAAATTTCCTTCTACCCAGCGTTCCCCCAAGTCTCCCGATAAAAATGATACCTCACTTGTGTGGGTAGGCCTAGCGCCCGCGACAGGAAACGCCCCAAAGCGCAACGTGGACACATCCAAATTTTTGAAAGAAAACAGAGGTGTTTTTTGCGAAGTGCTTACCTGTAGATTTTGGCCTCTAGCTCAGCCGGCACCTAGGGAAACCTACCAAACCTGTGCATTTTTTGAAAACTAGAGACCTAGGGGAATCCAAGGAGGGGTGACTTGCGGGGCTCGGACCAGGTTCTGTTACCCAGAATACTTTGCAAACGTCAAAATTTGGCTAAAAAAACAATTGTTCCTCACATTTCTGTGGCATAAAGTTCTGGAATCTGAGAGGAGCCACAAATTTCCTTCCACCCAGCGTTCCCTAAGTCTCCCGATAAAAATGATACCTCACTTGAGTGGGTAGGCCCAGCGCCCGCAACAGGAAACGCCCCAAAGAGCAACATGGACACATTCAAATTTTTGAAAGAAAACAGAGGTGTTTTTTGCGAAGTGCCTACCTGTAGATTTTGGCCTCTAGCTCAGCCGGCACCTAGGGAAACCTACCAAACCTGTGCATTTCTGAAAACTAGAGACCTAGAGAAATCCAAGGAGGGGTGACTTGCGGGGCTCGGACCAGGTTCTGTTACCCGGATCCTTTGCAAACCTCAAAATTTGGCTAAAAAACACATGTTCCTCACATTTCTGTGGCAGAAAGTTCTAGAATCTGAGAGGAGCCACAAATTTCCTTCCACCCAGCGTTCCCCCAAGTCTCCCGATAAAAATGATACCTCACTTGTGTGGGTAGGCCTAGCGCCCGCGACATCAAACGCCCCAAAGCGCAACGTGGACACATCCAAATTTTTGAAAGAAAACAGAGGTGTTTTTTGCGAAGTGCCTACTTGTAGATTTTGGCCTCTAGCTCAGCCGACACCTAGGGAAACCTATCAAACCTGTGCATTTCTGAAAACTAGAGATCTAGGGGAATCCAAGGAGGGGTGACTTGCGGGGCTCGGACCAGGTTCTGTTACCCAGAATCCTTTGCAAACCTCAAAATTTGGCTAAAAAACACATGTTCCTCACATTTCTGTGGCAGAAAGTTCTGGAATCTGAGAGAAGCCACAAATTTCCTTCCACCCAGCGTTCCCCCAAGTCTCCCGATAAAAATGATACCTCACTTGTGTGGGTAGGCCTAGCGCCCGTGACAGGAAACGCCCCAAAGCCCAGTGTGGACACATTCAAATTTTTGAAAGAAAACAGAGGTGTTTTTTGCGAAGTGCCTACCTGTAGATTTTGGCCTCTAGCTCAGCCGGCACCTAGGGAAACCTACCAAACCTGTGCATTTTTTGAAAACTATGGACCTAGGGGAATCCAAGGAGGGGTGACTTGCTGGGCTCGGACCAGGTTTTGTTACCCAGAATCCTTTGCAAACCTCAAAATTTGGCTAAAAACACATGTTCCTCACATTTCTGTGACAGAAAGTTCTGGAATCTGAGAGGAGCCACAAATGTCCTTCCACCCAGCGTTCCCCCAAGTCTCCCGATAAAAATGATACCTCACTTGTTTGGGTAGGCCTAGCGCCCGCGACAGGAAACGCCCCAAAGCGCAACGTGGACATATCCAAAATTTTGAAAGAAAACAGAGGTGTTTTTTGCGAAGTGCCTACCTGTAGATTTTGGCCTCTAGCTCAGCCGGCACCTAGGGAAACCTACCAAACCTGTGCATTTTTTGAAAACTATAGACCTAGGGGAATCCAAGGAGGGGTGACTTGCGGGGCTGGGACCAGGTTCTGTTACCCAGAATCCTTTGCAAACCTCAAAATTTGGCTAAAAAAACACATGTTCCTCACATTTCTGTGGCAGAAAGTTTTGGAATCTGAGAGGAGCCACAAATTTCCTTCCACCCAGCGTTTCCCTAAGTCTCCCCATAACAATGATACCTCACTTGTGTGGGTAGGCCTAGCGCCTGCGACAGGAAACGCCCCAAAGCGCAACGTGGACACATCCACATTTTTTAAAGAAAACAGAGGTGTTTTTTGCGAAGTGCCTACCTGTAGATTTTGGCCTCTAGCTCAGCCGCCACCTAGGGAAATCTACCAAACCTGTGCATTTCTGAAAACTAGAGTTCTAGGGGAATCCAAGATGGGGTAACTTGCAAAGCTCGGACCAGGTTCTGTTACCCAGAATCCTTTGCAAACCTCAAAATTTGGCTAAAAAACACATGTTCCTCACATTTCTGTGGCATAAAGTTCTGGAATCTGAGAGGAGCCACAAATTTCCTTCCACCCAGTGTTCCCCCAAGTCTCCCGATAAAAATGATACCTCACTTGTGTGGGTAGGCCTAGCGCCCGCAACAGGAAACGCCCCAAAGCGCATCGTGGACACATCCAAATTTTTGAAAGAAAACAGGTGTTTTTTGCGAAGTGCCTACCTGTAGATTTAAGCCTCTAGCTCAGCGGGCACTTAGGGAAACCTACCAAACCTGTGCATTTCTGAAAACTAGAGACCTAGGGGAATCCAAGGAGGGGTGACTTGCTGGGCTTGGACCAGGTTCTGTTACCCAGAATCCTTTGCAAACCTCAAAATTTGGCTAAAAACACATGTTCCTCACATTTCTGTGGCAGAAAGTTCTGGAATCTGAGAGGAGCCACAAATTTCCTTCTACCCAGCGTTCCCCCAAGTCTCCCGATAAAAATGATACCTCACTTGTGTGGGTAGGCCTAGCGCCCGCGACAGGAAACGCCCCAAAGCGCAACGTGGACACATCCAAATTTTTGAAAGAAAACAGAGGTGTTTTTAGCGAAGTGCTTACCTGTAGATTTTGGCCTCTAGCTCAGCCGGCACCTAGGGAAACCTACCAAACCTGTGCATTTTTTGAAAACTAGAGACCTAGGGGAATCCAAGGAGGGGTGACTTGCGGGGCTCGGACCAGGTTCTGTTACCCAGAATACTTTGCAAACGTCAAAATTTGGCTAAAAAAACAATTGTTCCTCACATTTCTGTGGCATAAAGTTCTGGAATCTGAGAGGAGCCACAAATTTCCTTCCACCCAGCGTTCCCTAAGTATCCCGATAAAAATGATACCTCACTTGTGTGGGTAGGCCCAGCGCCCGCGACAGGAAACGCCCCAAAGAGCAACGTGGACACATTCAAATTTTTGAAAGAAAACAGAGGTGTTTTTTGCGAAGTGCCTACCTGTAGATTTTGGCCTCTAGCTCAGCCGGCACCTAGGGAAACCTACCAAACCTGTGCATTTCTGAAAACTAGAGACCTAGAGAAATCCAAGGAGGGGTGACTTGCGGGGCTCGGACCAGGTTCTGTTACCCGGATCCTTTGCAAACCTCAAAATTTGGCTAAAAAACACATGTTCCTCACATTTCTGTGGCAGAAAGTTCTAGAATCTGAGAGGAGCCACAAATTTCCTTCCACCCAGCGTTCCCCCAAGTCTCCCGATAAAAATGATACCTCACTTGTGTGGGTAGGCCTAGCGCCCGCGACAGGAAACGCCCCAAAGCGCAACGTGGACACATCCAAATTTTTGGAAGAAAACAGAGGTGTTTTTTGCGAAGTGCCTACCTGTAGATTTTGGCCTCTAGCTCAGCCGGCACTTAGTGAAACCTACCAAACCTGTGCATTTCTGAAAACTAGAGACCTAGGGGAATCCAAGGAGGGGTGACTTGCGCGGCTTGGACCAGGTTCTGTTACCCAGAATCCTTTGCAAACCTCAAAATTTGGCTAAAAACACATGTTCCTCACATTTCTGTGAAAGAAAGTTCTGGAATCTGAGAGGAGCCACAAATGTCCTTCCACCCAGCGTTCCCCCAAGTCTCCCGATAAAAATGATACCTCACTTGTTTGGGTAGGCCTAGCGCCCGCGACAGGAAACGCCCCAAAGCGCAACGTGGACATATCCAAAATTTTGAAAGAAAACAGAGGTGTTTTTTGAGAAGTTCCTACCTGTAGATTTTGGCCTCTAGCTCAGCCGCCACCTAGGGAAATCTACCAAACCTGTGAATTTCTGAAAACTAGAGTTCTAGGGGAATCCAAGATGGGGTAACTTGCAAAGCTCGGACCAGGTTCTGTTACCCAGAATCCTTTGCAAACCTCAAAAATTGGCTAAAAAACACATGTTCCTCATATTTCTGTGGCATAAAGTTCTGGAATCTGAGAGGAGCACAAATTTCCTTCCACCCAGCGTTCCCCCAAGTCTCCCGATAAAAATGATACCTCACTTGTGTGGGTAGGCCTAGCGCCCGCAACAGGAAACGCCCCAAAGCGCAACGTGGACACATCCAAATTTTTGAAAGAAAACAGAGGTGTTTTTTGCGAAGTGCCTACCTGTAGATTTAAGCCTCTAGCTCAGCGGGCACTTAGTGAAACCTACCAAACCTGTGCATTTCTGAAAACTAGAGACCTAGGGGAATCCAAGGAGGGATGACTTGCGGGGCTCGGACCAGGTTCTGTTACCCAGAATCCTTTGCAAACCTCAAAATTTGGCTAAAAAAACACATGTTCCTCACATTTCTGTGGCAGAAAGTTTTGGAATCTGAGAGGAGCCACAAATTTCCTTCCACCCAGCATTTCCCTAAGTCTCCCCATAAAAATGATACCTCACTTGTGTGGGTAGGCCTAGCGCCTGCGACAGGAAACGCCCCAAAGCGCAACGTGGACACATCCACATTTTTTTAAGAAAACAGAGGTGTTTTTTGCGAAGTGCCTACCTGTAGATTTTGGCCTCTAGCTCAGCCGCCACCTAGGGAAATCTACCAAACCTGTGAATTTCTGAAAACTAGAGTTCTAGGGGAATCTAAGATGGGGTAACTTGCAAAGCTCGGACCAGGTTCTGTTACCCAGAATCCTTTGCAAACCTCAAAAATTGGCTAAAAAACACATGTTCCTCATATTTCTGTGGCATAAAGTTCTGGAATCTGAGAGGAGCACAAATTTCCTTCCACCCAGCGTTCCCCCAAGTCTCCCGATAAAAATGATACCTCACTTGTGTGGGTAGGCCTAGCGCCCGCAACAGGAAACGCCCCAAAGCGCAACGTGGACACATCCAAATTTTTGAAAGAAAACAGAGGTGTTTTTTGCGAAGTGCCTACCTGTAGATTTAAGCCTCTAGCTCAGCGGGCACTTAGTGAAACCTACCAAACCTGTGCATTTCTGAAAACTAGAGACCTAGGGGAATCCAAGGAGGGGTGACTTGCGGGGCTTGGACCAGGTTCTGTTACCCAGAATCCTTTGCAAACCTCAAAATTTGGCTAAAAACACATGTTCCTCACATTTCTGTGGCAGAAAGTTCTGGAATCTGAGAGGAGCCACAAATTTCCTTCTACCCAGCGTTCCCCCAAGTCTCCCGATAAAAATGATACCTCACTTGTGTGGGTAGGCCTAGCGCCCGCGACAGTAAACGCCCCAAAGCGCAACGTGGACACATCCAAATTTTTGAAAGAAAACAGAGGTGTTTTTTGCGAAGTGCCTACCTGTAGATTTTGGCCTCTAGCTCAGCCGGCACCTAGGGAAACCTACCAAACCTGTGCATTTGTTGAAAACTAGAGACCTAGGGGAATCCAAGGAGGGGTGACTTGCGGGGCTCGGACCAGGTTCTGTTACCCAGAATCCTTTGCAAACGTCAAAATTTGGCTAAAAAAACACATGTTCCTCACATTTCTGTGGCAGAAAGTTCTGGAATCTGAGAGGAGCCAGAAATTTCCTTCCACCCAGCGTTCCCCCAAGTCTCCCGATAAAAATGATACCTCACTTGTGTAGGTAGGCCTAGCGCCCGCGACAGGAAACGCCCCAAAGCGCAACGTGGACACACCCAAATTTTTGGAAGAAAACAGAGGTGTTTTTTGCGAAGTGCCTACCTGTAGATTTTGGCCTCTAGCTCAGCCGGCACCTAGGGAAACCTACCAAACCTGTGCATTTCTGAAAACTAGAGACCTAGGGGAATCCAAGGAGGGGTGACTTGTGGGGCTTGGACCAGGTTCTGTTACCCAGAATCCTTTGCAAACCTCAAAATTTGGCTAAAAAAAACACATGTTCCTCACATTTCTGTGGCAGAAAGTTTTGGAATCTGAGAGGAGCCACAAATTTCCTTCCACCCAGCATTTCCCTAAGTCTCCCGATAAAAATGATACCTCACTTGTGTGGGTAGGCCCAGCGCCCGCGACAGGAAACGCCCCGAAGAGCAACGTGGACACATCCAAATTTTTGAAAGAAAACAGAGGTGTTTTTTGCGAAGTGCCTACCTGTAGATTTTGGCCTCTAGCTCAGATGGCACCTAGGGAAACTTACCAAACCTGTGCATTTCTGAAAACTAGAGACCTAGGGAAATCCAAGGAGGGGTGACTTGCGGGGCTCGGACCAGGTTCTGTTACCCGGATCCTTTGCAAACCTCAAAATTTGGCTAAAAAACACATGTTCCTCACATTTCTGTGGCAGAAAGTTCTGGAATCTGAGAGGAGCCACAAATTTCCTTCCACCCAGCGTTCCCCCAAGTCTCCCGATAAAAATGATACCTCACTTGTGTGGGTAGGCCTAGCGCCCGCGACAGGAAACGCCCCAAAGCGCAACGTGGACACATCCAAATTTTTGAAAGAAAACAGAGGTGTTTTTTGCGAAGTGCCTACCTGTAGATTTTGGCCTCTAGCTCAGCTGGCACCTAGGGAAACCTACCAAACCTGTGCATTTCTGAAAACTAGAGACCTAGGGGAATCCAAGGAGGGGTGACTTGCGGGGCTCGGACCAGGTTCTGTTACCCAGAATCCTTTGCAAACCTCAAAATTTGGCTAAAAAAACACATGTTCCTCACATTTCTGTGGCAGAAAGTTCTGGAATCTGAGAGGAGCCACAAATTTCCTTCTACCCAGCGTTCCCCCAAGTCTCCCGATAAAAATGATACCTCACTTGTGTGGGTAGGCCTAGCGCCCGCGACAGTAAACGCCCCAAAGCGCAACGTGGACACATCCAAATTTTTGAAAGAAAACAGAGGTGTTTTTTGCGAAGTGCCTACCTGTAGATTTTGGCCTCTAGCTCAGCCGGCACCTAGGGAAACCTACCAAACCTGTGCATTTGTTGAAAACTAGAGACCTAGGGGAATCCAAGGAGGGGTGACTTGCGGGGCTCGGACCAGGTTCTGTTACCCAGAATCCTTTGCAAACGTCAAAATTTGGCTAAAAAAACACATGTTCCTCACATTTCTGTGGCAGAAAGTTCTGGAATCTGAGAGGAGCCAGAAATTTCCTTCCACCCAGCGTTCCCCCAAGTCTCCCGATAAAAATGATACCTCACTTGTGTAGGTAGGCCTAGCGCCCGCGACAGGAAACGCCCCAAAGCGCAACGTGGACACACCCAAATTTTTGGAAGAAAACAGAGGTGTTTTTTGCGAAGTGCCTACCTGTAGATTTTGGCCTCTAGCTCAGCCGGCACCTAGGGAAACCTACCAAACCTGTGCATTTCTGAAAACTAGAGACCTAGGGGAATCCAAGGAGGGGTGACTTGTGGGGCTTGGACCAGGTTCTGTTACCCAGAATCCTTTGCAAACCTCAAAATTTGGCTAAAAAAACACATGTTCCTCACATTTCTGTGGCAGAAAGTTTTGGAATCTGAGAGGAGCCACAAATTTCCTTCCACCCAGCATTTCCCCAAGTCTCCCGATAAAAATGATACCTCACTTGTGTGGGTAGGCCCAGCGCCCGCGACAGGAAACGCCCCGAAGAGCAACGTGGACACATCCAAATTTTTGAAAGAAAACAGAGGTGTTTTTTGCGAAGTGCCTACCTGTAGATTTTGGCCTCTAGCTCAGATGGCACCTAGGGAAACCTACCAAACCTGTGCATTTCTGAAAACTAGAGACCTAGGGAAATCCAAGGAGGGGTGACTTGCGGGGCTCGGACCAGGTTCTGTTACCCGGATCCTTTGCAAACCTCAAAATTTGGCTAAAAAACACATGTTCCTCACATTTCTGTGGCAGAAAGTTCTGGAATCTGAGAGGAGCCACAAATTTCCTTCCACCCAGCGTTCCCCCAAGTCTCCCGATAAAAATGATACCTCACTTGTGTGGGTAGGCCTAGCGCCCGCGACAGGAAACGCCCCAAAGCGCAACGTGGACACATCCAAATTTTTGAAAGAAAACAGAGGTGTTTTTTGCGAAGTGCCTACCTGTAGATTTTGGCCTCTAGCTCAGCTGGCACCTAGGGAAACCTACCAAACCGTTGCATTTCTGAAAACTAGAGACCTAGGGGAATCCAAGGAGGGGTGACTTGCGGGGCTCGGACCAGGTTCTGTTACCCAGAATCCTTTGCAAACCTCAAAATTTGGCTAAAAAAACACATGTTCCTCACATTTCTGTGGCAGAAAGTTCTGGAATCTGAGAGGAGCCACAAATTTCCTTCCACCCAGCGTTCCCCCAAGTCTCCCGATAAAAATGATACCTCACTTGTGTGGGTAGGCCTAGCGCCCGCGACAGGAAACGCCCCAAAGTGCAACGTGGACACATCCAAATTTTTGAAAGAAAACAGAGGTGTTTTTTGTCAAGTGCCTACCTGTAGATTTTGGCCTCTAGCTCAGCCGGCACCTAGGGAAGCCTAACAAACCTGTGCATTTCTGAAAACTAGAGACCTAGGAGAATCCAAGGAGGGGTGACTTGCGGGGCTCGGACCAGGTTCTGTTACCCAGAATCCTTTGCAAACCTCAAAATTTGGCTAAAAAAACACATGTGCCTCACATTTCTGTGGCAGAAAGTTCTGGAATCTGAGAGGAGCCACAAATTTCCTTCCACCCAGCGTTCCTCCAAGTCTCCCGATAAAAATGATACCTCACTTGTTTGGGTAGGCCTAGCGCCCGTGACAGAATTCGCGCCAAAGCGCAACGTGGACACATCCAAATTTTTTAAAGAAAACAGAGGTGTTTTTTGCGAAGTGCCTACCTGTAGATTTTGGCCTCTAGCTCAGCCGGCACCTAGGGAAACCTACCAAACCTGTGCATTTCTGAAAACTAGAGACCTAGAGAAATCCAAGGAGGGGTGACTTGCGGGGCTCGGACCAGGTTCTGTTACCCGGATCCTTTGCAAACCTCAAAATTTGGCTAAAAAACACATGTTCCTCACATTTCTGTGGCAGAAAGTTCTGGAATCTGAGAGGAGCCAGAAATTTCCTTCCACGCAGCATTCCCCCAAGTCTCCCGATAAAAATGATACCTCACTTGTGTGGGTAGGCCTAGCGCCCGCAACAGGAAACGCCCCAAAGCGCAACGTGGACACATCCAAATTTTTTAAAGAAAACAGAGGTGTTTTTTGCGAAGTGCCTACCTGTAGATTTTGGCCTCTAGCTCAGCCGGCACCTAGGGAAACCTACCAAACCTGTGCATTTTTTGAAAACTATGGACCTAGGGGAATCCAAGGAGGGGTGACTTGCGGGGCTCGGAAAAGGTTCTGTTACCCAGAATCCTTTGCAAACCTCAAAATTTGGCTAAAAAAACACATGTGCCTCACATTTCTGTGGCAGAAAGTTCTGGAATCTGAGAGGAGCCACAAATTTCCTTCCACCCAGCGTTCCTCCAAGTCTCCCGATAAAAATGATACCTCACTTGTTTGGGTAGGCCTAGCGCCCGTGACAGAATTCGCGCCAAAGCGCAACGTGGATACATCCAAATTTTTGAAAGAAAACAGAGGTGTTTTTTGCGAAGTGCCTACCTGTAGATTTTGGCTTCTACCTCAGCCAGCAACTAGGGAAACCTACCAAACCTGTGCATTTCTGAAAACTAGAGACCTAGGGGAATCCAAGGAGGGGTGACTTGCGGGGCTCGGACCAGGTTCTGTTACCCAGAATCCTTTGCAAACCTCACAATTTGGCTAAAAAAACACATGTTTCTCACATTTTTGTGGCAGAAAGTTCTGGAATCTGAGAGGAGCCACAAATTTCCTTCTACCCAGCGTTCCCCCAAGTCTCCCGATAAAAATGATACCTCACTTGTGTGGGTAGGCCTAGTGCCAGGGACAGGAAATGCCCCAAAGCCCAACGTGGACACATCCCAATTTTTTAAAGAAAACAGAGATGTTTTTTGCGAAGTGCCTACCTGTAGATTTTGGCCTCTAGCTCAGCCGGCACCTAGGGAAACCTACCAAACCTGTGCATTTTTTGAAAACTATAGACCTAGGGGAATCCAAGGAGGGGTGACTTGCGGGGCTCGGACCAGGTTCTGTTACCCAGAATCCTTTGCAAACCTCAAAATTTGGCTAAAAAAACACATGTTCCTCACATTTCTGTGGCAGAAAGTTTTGAAATCTGAGAGGAGCCACAAATTTCCTTCCACCCAGCGTTTCCCTAAGTCTCCCCATAAAAGTGATACCTCACTTGTGTGGGTAGGCCTAGCGCCCGCGACAGGAAACGCCCCAAAGCGCAACGTGGACACATCCACATTTTTTAAAGAAAACAGAGGTGTTTTTTGCGAAGTGCCTACCTGTAGATTTTGGCCTCTAGCTCAGCCGGCACTTAGTGAAACCTACCAAACCTGTGCATTTCTGAAAACTAGAGACCTAGGGGAATCCAAGGAGGGGTGACTTGCGCGGCTTGGACCAGGTTCTGTTACCCATAATCCTTTGCAAACCTCAAAATTTGGCTAAAAACACATGTTCCTCACATTTCTGTGACAGAAAGTTCTGGAATCTGAGAGGAGCCACAAATGTCCTACCACCCAGCGTTCCCCCAAGTCTCCCGATAAAAATGATACCTCACTTGTTTGGGTAGGCCTAGCGCCCGCGACAGGAAACGCCCCAAAGCGCAACGTGGACATATCCAAAATTTTGAAAGAAAACAGAGGTGTTTTTTATGAAGTGCATACCTGTAGATTTTGGCCTCTAGCTCAGCCGGCACCTAGGGAAACCTACCAAACCTGTGCATTTCTGAAAACTAGAGATCTAGGGGAATCCAAGGAGGGGTGACTTGCGGGGCTCGGACCAGGTTCTGTTACCCAGAATCCTTTGCAAACCTCAAAATTTGGCTAAAAAACACATGTTCCTCACATTTCTGTGGCAGAAAGTTCTGGAATCTGAGAGAAGCCACAAATTTCCTTCCACCCAGCGTTCCCCCAAGTCTCCCGATAAAAATGATACCTCACTTGTGTGGGTAGGCCTAGCGCCCGCGACAGGAAACGCCCCAAAGCCCAACGTGGACACATCCAAATTTTTGAAAGAAAACAGAGGTGTTTTTTGCGAAGTGCCTACCTGTAGATTTTGGCCTCTAGCTCAGCCGGCACCTAGGGAAACCTACCAAACCTGTGCATTTTTTGAAAACTATAGACCTAGGGGAATCCAAGGAGGGGTGACTTGCGGGGCTCGGACCAGGTTCTGTTACCCAGAATCCTTTGCAAACCTCAAAATTTGGCTAAAAAAACACATGTTCCTCACATTTCTGTGGCAGAAAGTTTTGGAATCTGAGAGGAGCCACAAATTTCCTTCCACCCAGCGTTTCCCTAAGTCTCCCCATAAAAGTGATACCTCACTTGTGTGGGTAGGACTAGCGCCCGCGACAGGAAACGCCCCAAAGCGCAACGTGGACACATCCACATTTTTTAAAGAAAACAGAGGTGTTTTTTGCGAAGTGCCTACCTGTAGATTTTGGCCTCTAGCTCAGCCGGCACTTAGTGAAACCTACCAAACCTGTGCATTTCTGAAAACTAGAGACCTAGGGGAATCCAAGGAGGGGTGACTTGCGCGGCTTGGACCAGGTTCTGTTACCCATAATCCTTTGCAAACCTCAAAATTTGGCTAAAAACACATGTTCCTCACATTTCTGTGACAGAAAGTTCTGGAATCTGAGAGGAGCCACAAATGTCCTTCCACCCAGCGTTCCCCCAAGTCTCCCGATAAAAATGATACCTCACTTGTTTGGGTAGGCCTAGCGCCCGCGACAGGAAACGCCCCAAAGCGCAACGTGGACATATCCAAAATTTTGAAAGAAAACAGAGGTGTTTTTTATGAAGTGCCTACCTGTAGATTTTGGCCTCTAGCTCAGCCGGCACCTAGGGAAACCTACCAAACCTGTGCATTTCTGAAAACTAGAGATCTAGGGGAATCCAAGGAGGGGTGACTTGCGGGGCTCGGACCAGGTTCTGTTACCCAGAATCCTTTGCAAACCTCAAAATTTGGCTAAAAAACACATGTTCCTCACATTTCTGTGGCAGAAAGTTCTGGAATCTGAGAGAAGCCACAAATTTCCTTCCACCCAGCGTTCCCCCAAGTCTCCCGATAAAAATGATACCTCACTTGTGTGGGTAGGCCTAGCGCCCGCGACAGGAAACGCCCCAAAGCCCAACGTGGACACATCCAAATTTTTGAAAGAAAACAGAGGTGTTTTTTGCGAAGTGCCTACCTGTAGATTTTGGCCTCTAGTACAGCCGGCACCTAGGGAAACCTACCAAACCTGTGCATTTTTTGAAAACTATAGACCTAGGGGAATCCAAGGAGGGGTGACTTGCGGGGCTGGGACCAGGTTCTGTTACCCAGAATCCTTTGCAAACCTCAAAATTTGGCTAAAAAAACACATGTTCCTCACATTTCTGTGGTAGAAAGTTTTGGAATCTGAGAGGAGCCACAAATTTCCTTCCACCCAGCATTTCTCTAAGTCTCCCCATAAAAATGATACCTCACTTGTGTGGGTAGGCCTAGCGCCTGCGACAGGAAACGCCCCAAAGCGCAACGTGGACACATCCACATTTTTTAAAGAAAACAGAGGTGTTTTTTGCGAAGTGCCTACCTGTAGATTTTGGCCTCTAGCTCAGCCGCCACCTAGGGAAATCTACCAAACCTGTGCATTTCTGAAAACTAGAGTTCTAGGGGAATCCAAGATGGGGTAACTTGCAAAGCTCGGACCAGGTTCTGTTACCCAGAATCCTTTGCAAACCTCAAAATTTGGCTAAAAAACACATGTTCCTCACATTTCTGTGGCATAAAGTTCTGGAATCTGAGAGGAGCCACAAATTTCCTTCCACCCAGCGTTCCCCCAAGTCTCCCGATAAAAATGATACCTCACTTGTGTGGGTAGGCCTAGCGCCCGCAACAGGAAACGCCCCAAAGCGCAACGTGGACACATCCAAATTTTTGAAAGAAAACAGGTGTTTTTTGCTAAGTGCCTACCTGTAGATTTAAGCCTCTAGCTCAGCGGGCACTTAGGGAAACCTACCAAACCTGTGCATTTCTGAAAACTAGAGACCTAGGGGAATCCAAGGAGGGGTGACTTGCTGGGCTTGGACCAGGTTCTGTTACCCAGAATCCTTTGCAAACCTCAAAATTTGGCTAAAAACACATGTTCCTCACATTTCTGTGGCAGAAAGTTCTGGAATCTGAGAGGAGCCACAAATTTCCTTCTACCCAGCGTTCCCCCAAATCTCCCGATAAAAATGATACCTCACTTGTGTGGGTAGGCCTAGCGCCCGCGACAGGAAACGCCCCAAAGCGCAACGTGGACACATCCAAATTTTTGGAAGAAAACAGAGGTGTTTTTTGCGAAGTGCCTACCTGTAGATTTTGGCCTCTAGCTCAGCCGGCACCTAGGGAAACCTACCAAACCTGTGCATTTCTGAAAACTAGAGACCTAGGGGAATCCAAGGAGGGGTGACTTGCGGGGCTCGGACCAGGTTCTGTTACCCAGAATCCTTTGCAAACCTCAAAATTTGGCTAAAAAAACACATGTTCCTCACATTTCTGTGGCAGAAAGTTTTGGAATCTGAGAGGAGCCACAAATTTCCTTCCACCCAGCGTTTCCCTAAGTCTCCCGATAAAAATGATACCTCACTTGTGTGGGTAGGCCCAGCGCCCGCGACAGGAAACGCCCCAAAGAGCAACGTGGACACATCCAAATTTTTGAAAGAAAATAGAGGTGTTTTTTGCGAAGTGCCTACCTGTAGATTTTGGCCTCTAGCTCAGCCGGCACCTAGGGAAACCTACCAAACCTGTGCATTTCTGAAAACTAGAGACCTAGGGAAATCCAAGGAGGGGTGACTTGCGGGGCTCGGACCAGGTTCTGTTACCCGGATCCTTTGCAAACCTCAAAATTTGGCTAAAAAACACATGTTCCTCACATTTCTGTGGCAGAAAGTTCTGGAATCTGAGAGGAGCCACAAATTTCCTTCCACCCAGCGTTCCCCCAAGTCTCCCGATAAAAATGATACCTCACTTGTGTGGGTAGGCCTAGCGCCCGCGACAGGAAACGCCCCAAAGCGCAACGTGGACACATCCAAATTTTTGAAAGAAAACAAGAAAACAGAGGTGTTTTTTGCGAAGTGCCTACCTGTAGATTTTGGCCTCTAGCTCAGCCGGCACCTAGGGAAACCTACCAAACCTGTGCATTTCTGAAAACTAGAGACCTAGGGAAATCCAAGGAGGGGTGACTTGCGGGGCTCGGACCAGGTTCTGTTACCCGGACCCTTTGCAAACCTCAAAATTTGGCTAAAAAACACATGTTCCTCACATTTCTGTGGCAGAAAGTTCTGGAATCTGAGAGGAGCCACAAATTTCCTTCCACCCAGCGTTCCCCCAAGTCTCCCGATAAAAATGATACCTCACTTGTGTGGGTAGGCCCAGCGCCCGCGACAGGAAACGCCCCAAAGAGCAACGTGGACACATCCAAATTTTTGAAAGAAAACAGAGGTGTTTTTTGCGAAGTGCCTACCTGTAGATTTTGGCCTCTAGCTCAGCCGGCACCTAGGGAAACCTATCAAACCTGTGCATTTCTGAAAACTAGAGATCTAGAGGAATCCAAGGAGGGGTGACTTGCGGGGCTCGGACCAGGTTCTGTTACCCAGAATCCTTTGCAAACCTCAAAATTTGGCTAAAAAACACATGTTCCTCACATTTCTGTGGCAGAAAGTTCTGGAATCTGAGAGAAGCCACAAATTTAAATCCACCCAGCGTTCCCCCAAGTCTCCCGATAAAAATGATACCTCACTTGTGTGGGTAGGCCTAGCGCCCGCGACAGGAAACGCCCCAAAGCCCAACATGGACACATCCAAATTTTTGAAAGAAAACAGAGGTGTTTTTTGCGAAGTGCCTACCTGTAGATTTTGGCCTCTAGCTCAGCCGGCACCTAGGGAAACCTACCAAACCTGTGCATTTTTTGAAAACTATGGACCTAGGGGAATCCAAGGAGGGGTGACTTGCGTGGCTCGGACCAGGTTCTGTTACCCAGAATCCTTTGCAAACCTCAAAATTTGGCTAAAAAAACACATGTGCCTCACATTTCTGTGGCAGAAAGTTCTGGAATCTGAGAGGAGCCACAAATTTCCTTCCACCCAGCGTTCCTCCAAGTCTCCCGATAAAAATTATACCTCACTTGTGTGGGTAGGCCTAGCGCCCGCGACAGGAAACGCCCCAAAGCGCAACGTGGACACATCCAAATTTTTGAAAGAAAACAGAGGTGTTTTTTGCGAAGTGCTTACCTGTAGATTTTGGCCTCTAGCTCAGCCGGCACCTAGGGAAACCTACCAAACCTGTGCATTTTTTGAAAACTAGAGACCTAGGGGAATCCAAGGAGGGGTGACTTGCGGGGCTCGGACCAGGTTCTGTTACCCAGAATCCTTTGCAAACGTCAAAATTTGGCTAAAAAAACAATTGTTCCTCACATTTCTGTGGCATAAAGTTCTGGAATCTGAGAGGAGCCACAAATTTCCTTCCACCCAGCGTTCCCTAAGTCTCCCGATAAAAATGATACCTCACTTGTGTGGGTAGGCCCAGCGCCCGCGACAGGAAACGCCCCAAAGAGCAACGTGGACACATTCAAATTTTTGAAAGAAAACAGAGGTGTTTTTTGCGAAGTGCCTACCTGTAGATTTTGGCCTCTAGCTCAGCCGGCACCTAGGGAAACCTACCAAACCTGTGCATTTCTGAAAACTAGAGACCTAGAGAAATCCAAGGAGGGGTGACTTGCGGGGCTGGGACCAGGTTCTGTTACCCAGAATCCTTTGCAAACCTCAAAATTTGGCTAAAAAAACACATGTTCCTCACATTTCTGTGGCAGAAAGTTTTGGAATCTGAGAGGAGCCACAAATTTCCTTCCACCCAGCGTTTCCCTAAGTCTCCCCATAAAAATGATACCTCACTTGTGTGGGTAGGCCTAGCGCCTGCGACAGGAAACGCCCCAAAGCGCAACGTGGACACATCCACATTTTTTAAAGAAAACAGAGGTGTTTTTTGCGAAGTGCCTACCTGTAGATTTTGGCCTCTAGCTCAGCCGCCACCTAGGGAAATCTACCAAACCTGTGCATTTCTGAAAACTAGAGTTCTAGGGGAATCCAAGATGGGGTAACTTGCAAAGCTCGGACCAGGTTCTGTTACCCAGAATCCTTTGCAAACCTCAAAATTTGGCTAAAAAACACATGTTCCTCACATTTCTGTGGCATAAAGTTCTGGAATCTGAGAGGAGCCACAAATTTCCTTCCACCCAGTGTTCCCCCAAGTCTCCCGATAAAAATGATAGCTCACTTGTGTGGGTAGGCCTAGCGCCCGCAACAGGAAACGCCCCAAAGCGCAACGTGGACACATCCAAATTTTTGAAAGAAAACAGGTGTTTTTTGCGAAGTGCCTACCTGTAGATTTAAGCCTCTAGCTCAGCGGGCACTTAGGGAAACCTACCAAACCTGTGCATTTCTGAAAACTAGAGACCTAGGGGAATCCAAGGAGGGGTGACTTGCTGGGCTTGGACCAGGTTCTGTTACCCAGAATCCTTTGCAAACCTCAAAATTTGGCTAAAAACACATGTTCCTCACATTTCTGTGGCAGAAAGTTCTGGAATCTGAGAGGAGCCACAAATTTCCTTCTACCCAGCGTTCCCCCAAGTCTCCCGATAAAAATGATACCTCACTTGTGTGGGTAGGCCTAGCGCCCGCGACAGGAAACGCCCCAAAGCGCAACGTGGACACATCCAATTTTTTGAAAGAAAACAGAGGTGTTTTTTGCGAAGTGCCTACCTGTAGATTTTGGCCTCTAGCTCAGCCGGCACCTAGGGAAACCTATCAAACCTGTGCATTTCTGAAAACTAGAGATCTAGGGGAATCCAAGGAGGGGTGACTTGCGGGGCTCGGACCAGGTTCTGTTACCCAGAATCCTTTGCAAACCTCAAAATTTGGCTAAAAAACACATGTTCCTCACATTTCTGTGGCAGAAAGTTCTGGAATCTGAGAGAAGCCACAAATTTCCTTCCACCCAGCGTTCCCCCAAGTCTCCCGATGAAAATGATACCTCACTTGTGTGGGTAGGCCTAGCGCCCGCGACAGGAAACGCCCCAAAGCCCAACGTGGACACATCCAAATTTTTGAAAGAAAACAGAGGTGTTTTTTGCGAAGTGCCTACCTGTAGATTTTGGCCTCTAGCTCAGCCGGCACCTAGGGAAACCTACCAAACCTGTGCATTTTTTGAAAACTATAGACCTAGGGGAATCCAAGGAGGGGTGACTTGCGGGGCTGGGACCAGGTTCTGTTACCCAGAATCCTTTGCAAACCTCAAAATTTGGCTAAAAAAACACATGTTCCTCACATTTCTGTGGCAGAAAGTTTTGGAATCTGAGAGGAGCCACAAATTTCCTTCCACCCAGCGTTTCCCTAAGTCTCCCCATAAAAATGATACCTCACTAGTGTGGGTAGGCCTAGCGCCTGCGACAGGAAACGCACCAAAGCGCAACGTGGACACATCCACATTTTTTAAAGAAAACAGAGGTGTTTTTTGCGAAGTGCCTACCTGTAGATTTTGGCCTCTAGCTCAGCCGCCACCTAGGGAAATCTACCAAACCTGTGCATTTCTGAAAACTAGAGTTTTAGGGGAATCCAAGATGGGGTAACTTGCAAAGCTCGGACCAGGTTCTGTTACCCAGAATCCTTTGCAAACCTCAAAATCTGGCTAAAAAACACATGTTCCTCACATTTCTGTGGCATAAAGTTCTGGAATCTGAGAGGAGCCACAAATTTCCTTCCACCCAGTGTTCCCCCAAGTCTCCCGATAAAAATGATACCTCACTTGTGTGGGTAGGCCCAGCGCCCGCAACAGGAAACGCCCCAAAGCGCAACGTGGACACATCCAAATTTTTTAAAGAAAACAGGTGTTTTTTGGGAAGTGCCTACCTGTAGATTTAAGCCTCTAGCTCAGCGGGCACTTAGGGAAACCTACCAAACCTGTGCATTTCTGAAAACTAGAGACCTAGGGGAATCCAAGGAGGGGTGACTTGCTGGGCTTGGACCAGGTTCTGTTACCCAGAATCCTTTGCAAACCTCAAAATTTGGCTAAAAACACATGTTCCTCACATTTCTGTGGCAGAAAGTTCTGGAATCTGAGAGGAGCCACAAATTTCCTTCTACCCAGCGTTCCCCCAAGTCTCCCGATAAAAATGATACCTCACTTGTGTGGGTAGGCCTAGCGCCCGCGACAGGAAACGCCCCAAAGCGCAACGTGGACACATCCAAATTTTTGAAAGAAAACAGAGGTGTTTTTTGCGAAGTGCTTACCTGTAGATTTTGGCCTCTAGCTCAGCCGGCACCTAGGGAAACCTACCAAACCTGTGCATTTTTTGAAAACTAGAGACCTAGGGGAATCCAAGGAGGGGGGACTTGCGGGGCTCGGACCAGGTTCTGTTACCCAGAATCCTTTGCAAACGTCAAAATTTGGCTAAAAAAACAATTGTTCCTCACATTTCTGTGGCATAAAGTTCTGGAATCTGAGAGGAGCCACAAATTTCCTTCCACCCAGCGTTCCCTAAGTCTCCCGATAAAAATGATACCTCACTTGTGTGGGTAGGCCCAGCGCCCGCGACAGGAAACGCCCCAAAGAGCAACGTGGACACATTCAAATTTTTGAAAGAAAACAGAGGTGTTTTTTGCGAAGTGCCTACCTGTAGATTTTGGCCTCTAGCTCAGCCGGCACCTAGGGAAACCTACCAAACCTGTGCATTTCTGAAAACTAGAGACCTAGAGAAATCCAAGGAGGGGTGACTTGCGGGGCTGGGACCAGGTTCTGTTACCCAGAATCCTTTGCAAACCTCAAAATTTGGCTAAAAAAACACATGTTCCTCACATTTCTGTGGCAGAAAGTTTTGGAATCTGAGAGGAGCCACAAATTTCCTTCCACCCAGCGTTTCCCTAAGTCTCCCCATAAAAATGATACCTCACTTGTGTGGGTAGGCCTAGCGCCTGCGACAGGAAACGCCCCAAAGCGCACGTGGACACATCCACATTTTTTAAAGAAAACAGAGGTGTTTTTTGCGAAGTGCCTACCTGTAGATTTTGGCCTCTAGCTCAGCCGCCACCTAGGGAAATCTACCAAACCTGTGCATTTCTGAAAACTAGAGTTCTAGGGGAATCCAAGATGGGGTAACTTGCAAAGCTCGGACCAGGTTCTGTTACCCAGAATCCTTTGCAAACCTCAAAATTTGGCTAAAAAACACATGTTCCTCACATTTCTGTGGCATAAAGTTCTGGAATCTGAGAGGAGCCACAAATTTCCTTCCACCCAGTGTTCCCCCCAAGTCTCCCGATAAAAATGATACCTCACTTGTGTGGGTAGGCCTAGCGCCCGCAACAGGAAACGCCCCAAAGCGCAACGTGGACACATCCAAATTTTTGAAAGAAAACAGGTGTTTTTTGCGAAGTGCCTACCTGTAGATTTAAGCCTCTAGCTCAGCGGGCACTTAGGGAAACCTACCAAACCTGTGCATTTCTGAAAACTAGAGACCTAGGGAAATCCAAGGAGGGGTGACTTGCGGGGCTGGGACCAGGTTCTGTTACCCAGAATCCTTTGCAAACCTCAAAATTTGGCTAAAAAAACACATGTTCCTCACATTTCTGTGGCAGAAAGTTTTGGAATCTGAGGGGAGCCACAAATTTCCTTCCACCCAGCGTTTCCCTAAGTCTCCCCATAAAAATGGTACCTCACTTGTGTGGGTAGGCCTAGCGCCTGCGACAGGAAACGCCCCAAAGCGCAACGTGGACACATCCACATTTTTTAAAGAAAACAGAGGTGTTTTTTGCGAAGTGCCTACCTGTAGATTTTGGCCTCTAGCTCAGCCGCCACCTAGGGAAATCTACCAAACCTGTGCATTTCTGAAAACTAGAGTTCTAGGGGAATCCAAGATGGGGTAACTTGCAAAGCTCGGACCAGGTTCTGTTACCCAGAATCCTTTGCAAACCTCAAAATTTGGCTAAAAAAACACATGTTCCTCACATTTCTGTGGCAGAAAGTTCTGGAATCTGAGAGGAGCCACAAATTTCCTTCCACCCAGCGTTCCTCCAAGTCTCCCGATAAAAATGATACCTCACTTGTGTGGGTAGGCCTAGCGCCCGTGACAGAATTCGCACCAAAGCGCAACGTGGATACATCCAAATTTTTGAAAGAAAACAGAGGTGTTTTTTGCGAAGTGCCTACCTGTAGATTTTGGCCTCTAGCTCAGCCGGCACCTAGGGAAACCTACCAAACCTGTGCATTTTTTGAAAACTAGAGACCTAGGGGAATCCAAGGAGGGGTGACTTGCGGGGCTCGGACCAGGTTCTGTTACCCAGAATCCTTTGCAAACCTCAAAATTTGGCTAAAAAAACACATGTTCCTCACATTTCTGTGGCAGAAAGTTTTGGAATCTGAGGGGAGCCACAAATTTCCTTCCACCCAGCGTTTCCCTAAGTCTCCCCATAAAAATGGTACCTCACTTGTGTGGGTAGGCCTAGCGCCTGCGACAGGAAATGCCCCAAAGCGCAACGTGGACACATCCACATTTTTTAAAGAAAACAGAGGTGTTTTTTGCGAAGTGCCTACCTGTAGATTTTGGCCTCTAGCTCAGCCGCCACCTAGGGAAATCTACCAAACCTGTGCATTTCTGAAAACTAGAGTTCTAGGGGAATCCAAGATGGGGTAACTTGCAAAGCTCGGACCAGGTTCTGTTACCCAGAATCCTTTGCAAACCTCAAAATTTGGCTAAAAAACACATGTTCCTCACATTTCTGTGGCATAAAGTTCTGGAATCTGAGAGGAGCCACAAATTTCCTTCCACCCAGCGTTCCCCCAAGTCTCCCGATAAAAATGATACCTCACTTGTGTGGGTAGGCCTAGCGCCCGCAACAGGAAACGCCCCAAAGCGCAACGTGGACACATCCAAATTTTTGAAAGAAAACAGGTGTTTTTTGCAAAGTGCCTACCTGTAGATTTAAGCCTCTAGCTCAGCGGGCACTTAGGGAAACTTACCAAACCTGTGCATTTCTGAAAACTAGAGACCTAGGGGAATCCAAGGAGGGGTGACTTGCTGGGCTTGGACCAGGTTCTGTTACCCAGAATCCTTTGCAAACCTTAAAATTTGGCTAAAAACACATGTTCCTCACATTTCTGTGGCAGAAAGTTCTGGAATCTGAGAGGAGCCACAAATTTCCTTCTACCCAGCGTTCCCCCAAATCTCCCGATAAAAATGATACCTCACTTGTGTGGGTAGGCCTAGCGCCCGCGACAGGAAACGCCCCAATGCGCAACGTGGACACATCCAAATTTTTGGAAGAAAACAGAGGTGTTTTTTGCGAAGTGCCTACCTGTAGATTTTGGCCTCTAGCTCAGCCGGCACCTAGGGAAACCTACCAAACTTGTGCATTTCTGAAAACTAGAGACGTAGGGGAATCCAAGGAGGGGTGACTTGCGGGGCTCGGACCAGGTTCTGTTACCCAGAATCCTTTGCAAACCTCAAAATTTGGCTAAAAAAATACATGTTCCTCACATTTCTGTGGCAGAAAGTTTTGGAATCTGAGAGGAGCCACAAATTTCCTTCCACCCAGCGTTTCCCTAAGTCTCCCGATAAAAATGATACCTCACTTGTGTGGGTAGGCCCAGCGCCCGCGACAGGAAACGCCCCAAAGAGCAACGTGGACACATCCACATTTTTGAAAGAAAACAGAGGTGTTTTTTGCGAAGTGCCTACCTGTAGATTTTGGCCTCTAGCTCAGCCGGCACCTAGGGAAACCTACCAAACCTGTGCATTTCTGAAAACTAGAGACCTAGGGAAATCCAAGGAGGGGTGACTTGCGGGGCTCGGACCAGGTTCAGTTACCCGGATCCTTTGCAAACCTCAAAATTTGGCTAAAAAACACATGTTCCTCACATTTCTGTGGCAGAAAGTTCTGGAATCTGAGAGGAGACACAAATTTCCTTCCACCCAGCGTTTCCCCAAGTCTCCCGATAAAAATGATACCTCACTTGTGTGGGTAGGCCTAGCGCCCGCGACAGGAAACGCCCCAAAGCGCAACGTGGACACATCCAAATTTTTGAAAGAAAACAAGAAAACAGAGGTGTTTTTTGCGAAGTGCCTACCTGTAGATTTTGGCCTCTAGCTCAGCCGGCACCTAGGGAAACCTATCAAACCTGTGCATTTCTGAAAACTAGAGATCTAGGGGAATCCAAGGAGGGGTGACTTGCGGGGCTCGGACCAGGTTCTGTTACCCAGAATCCTTTGCAAACCTCAAAATTTGGCTAAAAAACACATGTGCCTCACATTTCTGTGGCAGAAAGTTCTGGAATCTGAGAGGAGCCACAAATTTCCTTCCACCCAGCGTTCCTCCAAGTCTCCCGATAAAAATGATACCTCACTTGTTTGGGTAGGCCTAGCGCCCGTGACAGAATTCGCGCCAAAGCGCAACGTGGATACATCCAAATTTTTGAAAGAAAACAGAGGTGTTTTTTGCGAAGTGCCTACCTGTAGATTTTGGCCTCTAGCTCAGCCGGCACTTAGTGAAACCTACCAAACCTGTGCATTTCTGAAAACTAGAGACCTAGGGGAATCCAAGGAGGGGTGACTTGCGCGGCTTGGACCAGGTTCTGTTACCCATAATCCTTTGCAAACCTCAAAATTTGGCTAAAAACACATGTTCCTCACATTTCTGTGATAAAAAGTTCTGGAATCTGAGAGGAGCCACAAATGTCCTTCCACCCAGCTTCCCCCAAGTCTCCCGATAAAAATGATACCTCACTTGTTTGGGTAGGCCTAGCGCCCGCGACAGGTAACGCCCCAAAGCGCAACGTGGACATATCCAAAATTTTGAAAGAAAACAGAGGTGTTTTTTTGCGAAGTGCCTACCTGTAGATTTTGGCCTCTAGCTCAGCCGGCACCTAGGGAAACCTACCAAACCTGTGCATTTCTGAAAACTAGAGATCTAGGGGAATCCAAGGAGGGGTGACTTGCGGGGCTCGGACCAGGTTCTGTTACCCAGAATCCTTTGCAAACCTCAAAATTTGGCTAAAAAACACATGTTCCTCACATTTCTGTGGCAGAAAGTTCTGGAATCTGAGAGAAGCCAGAAATTTCCTTCCACCCAGCGTTCCCCCAAGTCTCCCGATAAAAATGATACCTCACTTGTGTGGGTAGGCCTAGCGCCCGCGACAGGAAACGCCCCAAAGCCCAACGTGGACACATCCAAATTTTTGAAAGAAAACAGAGGTGTTTTTTGCGAAGTGCCTACCTGTAGATTTTGGCCTCTAGCTCAGCCGGCACCTAGGGAAACCTACCAAACCTGTGCATTTTTTGAAAACTATAGACCTAGGGGAATCCAAGGAGGGGTGACTTGCGGGGCTCGGACCAGGTTCTGTTACCCAGAATCCTTTGCAAACCTCAAAATTTGGCTAAAAAAACACATGTTCCTCACATTTCTGTGGCAGAAAGTTTTGGAATCTGAGAGGAGCCACAAATTTCCTTCCACCCAGCGTTTCCCTAAGTCTCCCCATAAAAATGATACCTCACTTGTGTGGGTAGGCCTAGCGCCTTCGACAGGAAACGCCCCAAAGCGCAATGTGGACCCATCCACATTTTTTAAAGAAAACAGAGGTGTTTTTTGCGAAGTGCCTACCTGTAGATTTTGGCCTCTAGCTCAGCCGCCACCTAGGGAAATCTACCAAACCTGTGCATTTCTGAAAACTAGAGTTCTAGGGGAATCCAAGATGGGGTAACTTGCAAAGCTCGGACCAGGTTCTGTTACCCAGAATCCTTTGCAAACCTCAAAATTTGGCTAAAAAACACATGTTCCTCACATTTCTGTGGCATAAAGTTCTGGAATCTGAGAGGAGCCACAAATTTCCATCCACCCAGCGTTCCCCCAAGTCTCCCGATAAAAATGATACCTCACTTGTGTGGGTAGGCCTAGCGCCCGCAACAGGAAACGCCCCAAAGCACAACGTGGACACATCCAAATTTTTGAAAGAAAACAGGTGTTTTTTGCGAAGTGCCTCCCTGTAGATTTAAGCCTCTAGCTCAGCGGGCACTTAGGGAAACCTACCAAACCTGTGCATTTCTGAAAACTAGAGACCTAGGGGAATCCAAGGAGGGGTGACTTGCTGGGCTTGGACCAGGTTCTGTTACCCAGAATCCTTTGCAAACCTCAAAATTTGGCTAAAAACACATGTTCCTCACATTTCTGTGGCAGAAAGTTCTGGAATCTGAGAGGAGCCACAAATTTCCTTCTACGCAGCGTTCCCCCAAGTCTCCCGATAAAAATGATACCTCACTTGTGTGGGTAGGCCTAGCGGCCGCGACAGGAAACGCCCCAAAGCGCAACGTGGACACATCCAAATTTTTGAAAGAAAACAGAGGTGTTTTTTGCAAAGTGCCTACCTGTAGATTTTGGCCTCTAGCTCAGCCGGCACCTAGGGAAACCTACCAAACCTGTGCATTTTTTGAAAACTAGAGACCTAGGGGAATCCAAGGAGGGGTGACTTGCGGGGCTCGGACCAGGTTCTGTTACCCAGAATCCTTTGCAAACGTCAAAATTTGGCTAAAAAAACACATGTTCCTCACATTTCTGTGGCAGAAAGTTCTGGAATCTGAGAGGAGCCACAAATTTCCTTCCACCCAGCGTTCCCCCAAGTCTCCCGATAAAAATTATACCTCACTTGTGTGGGTAGGCCTAGCGCCCACGACAGGAAACGCCCCAAAGCGCAACGTGGACACATCCAAATTTTTGGAAGAAAACAGAGGTGTTTTTTGCGAGGTGCCTACCTGTAGATTTTGGCCTCTAGCTCAGCCGGCACCTAGGGACACCTACCAAACCTGTGCATTTCTGAAAACTAGAGACCTAGGGGAATCCAAGGAGGGGTGACTTGCGGTGTTCGGACCAGGTTCTGTTACCCAGAATCCTTTGCAAACCTCAAAATTTGGCTAAAAAAACACATGTTCCTCACATTTCTGTGGCAGAAAGTTTTGGAATCTGAGAGGAGCCACAAATTTCCTTCCACCCAGCGTTTCCCTAAGTCTCCCGATAAAAATGATACCTCACTTGTGTGGGTAGGCCCAGCGCCCGCGACAGGAAACGCCCCAAAGAGCAACGTGGACAGATCCAAATTTTTGAAAGAAAACAGAGGTGTTTTTTGCGAAGTGCCTACCTGTAGATTTTGGCCTCTAGCTCAGCCGGCACCTAGGGAAACCTACCAAACCTGTGCATTTCTGAAAACTAGAGACCTAGGGAAATCCAAGGAGGGGTGACTTGCAGGGCTCGGACCAGGTTCTGTTACCCGGATCCTTTGCAAACCTCAAAATTTGGCTAAAAAACACATGTTCCTCACATTTCTGTGGCAGAAAGTTCTGGAATCTGAGAGGAGCCACAAATTTCCTTCCACCCAGCGTTCCCCCAAGTCTCCCGATAAAAATGATACCTCACTTGTGTGGGTAGGCCTAGCGCCCGCGACAGGAAACGCCACAAAGCGCAACGTGGACACATCCAAATTTTTGAAAGAAAACAGGTGTTTTTTGCGAAGTGCCTACCTGTAGATTTTGGCCTCTAGCTCAGCCGGCACCTAGGGAAACCTATCAAACCTGTGCATTTCTGAAAACTAGAGATCTAGAGGAATCCAAGGAGGGGTGACTTGCGGATCTCGGACCAGGTTCTGTTACCCAGAATCCTTTGCAAACCTCAAAATTTGGCTAAAAAACACATGTTCCTCACATTTCTGTGGCAGAAAGTTCTGGAATCTGAGAGAAGCCACAAATTTCCTTCCACCCAGCGTTCCCCCAAGTCTCCCGATAAAAATGATACCTCACTTGTGTGGGTAGGCCTAGCGCCCGCGACAGGAAACGCCCCAAAGCCCAACGTGGACACATCCAAATTTTTGGAAGAAAACAGAGGTGTTTTTTGCGAAGTGCCTACCTGTAGATTTTGGCCTCTAGCTCAGCCGGCACCTAGGGAAACCTACCAAACCTGTGCATTTTTTGAAAACTATGGACCTAGGGGAATCCAAGGAGGGGTGACTTGCGTGGCTCGGACCAGGTTCTGTTACCCAGAATCCTTTGCAAACCTCAAAATTTGGCTAAAAAAACACATGTGCCTCACATTTCTGTGGCAGAAAGTTCTGGAATCTGAGAGGAGCCACAAATTTCCTTCCACCCAGCGTTCCTCCAAGTCTCCCGATAAAAATGATACCTCACTTGTTTGGGTAGGCCTAGCGCCCGTGACAGAATTCGCGCCAAAGCGCAACGTGGATACATCCAAATTTTTTAAAGAAAACAGAGGTGTTTTTTGCGAAGTGCCTACCTGTAGATTTTGGCCTCTAGCTCAGCCGGCACTTAGTGAAACCTACCAAACCTGTGCATTTCTGAAAACTAGAGACCTAGGGGAATCCAAGGAGGGGTGACTTGCGCGGCTTGGACCAGGTTCTGTTACCCAGAATCCTTTGCAAACCTCAAAATTTGGCTAAAAACACATGTTCCTCACATTTCTGTGACAGAAAGTTCTGGAATCTGAGAGGAGCCACAAATGTCCTTCCACCCAGCGTTCCCCCAAGTCTCCCGATAAAAATGATACCTCACTTGTTTGGGTAGGCCTAGCGCCCGCAACAGGAAACGCCCCAAAGCGCAACGTGGACATATCCAACATTTTGAAAGAAAACAGAGGTGTTTTTTGCGAAGTGCCTACCTGTAGATTTTGGCCTCTAGCTCAGCCGCCACCTAGGGAAATCTACCAAACCTGTGCATTTCTGAAAACTAGAGTTCTAGGGGAATCCAAGATGGGGTAACTTGCAAAGCTCGGACCAGGTTCTGTTACCCACAATCCTTTGCAAACCTCAAAATTTGGCTAAAAAACACATGTTCCTCATATTTCTGTGGCATAAAGTTCTGGAATCTGAGAGGAGCCACAAATTTCCTTCCACCCAGCGTTCCCCCAAGTCTCCCGATAAAAATGATACCTCACTTGTGTGGGTAGGCCTAGCGCCCGCAACAGGAAACGCCCCAAAGCGCAACGTGGACACATCCAAATTTTTTAAAGAAAACAGAGGTGTTTTTTGCGAAGTGCCTACCTGTAGATTTAAGCCTCTAGCTCAGCGGGCACTTAGGGAAACCTACCAAACCTGTGCATTTCTGAAAACTAGAGACCTAGGGGAATCCAAGGAGCGGTGACTTGCGGGGCTTGGACCAGGTTCTGTTACCCAGAATTCTTTGCAAACCTCAAAATTTGGCTAAAAACACATGTTCCTCACATTTCTGTGGCAAAAAGTTCTGGAATCTGAGAGGAGCCACAAATTTCCTTCCACCCAACGTTCCCCTAAGTCTCCCCATAAAAATGATACCTCACTTGTGTGGGTAGGCCTAGCGCCCGCGACAGGAAATGCCCCAAAGCACAACGTGGACACATCCAAATTTTTGGAAGAAAACAGAGGTGTTTTTTGCGAAGTGCCTACCTGTAGATTTTGGCCTCTAGCTCAGCCGGCACCTAGGGAAACCTACCAAACCTGTGCATTTTTTGAAAACTATAGACCTAGGGGAATCCAAGGAGGGGTGACTTGCGGGGCTCGGACCAGGTTCTGTTACCCAGAATCCTTTGCAAACCACAAAATTTGGCTAAAAAAACACATGTTCCTCACATTTCTGTGGCAGAAAGTTTTGGAATCTGAGAGGAGCCACACATTTCCTTCCACCCATCGTTTCCCTAAGTCTCCCCATAAAAATGATACCTCACTTGTGTGGGTAGGCCTAGCGCCTGCGACAGGAAACGCCCCAAAGCGCAACGTGGACACATCCACATTTTTTAAAGAAAACAGAGGTGTTTTTTGCGAAGTGCCTACCTGTAGATTTTGGCCTCTAGCTCAGCCGCCACCTGGGGAAATCTACCAAACCTGTGCATTTCTGAAAACTAGAGTTCTAGGGGAATCCAAGATGGGGTAACTTGCAAAGCTCGGACCAGGTTCTGTTACCCAGAATCCTTTGCAAACCTCAAAATTTGGAAAAAAACACATGTTCCTCACATTTCTGTGGCATAAAGTTCTGGAATCTGAGAGGAGCCACAAATTTCCTTCCACCCAGCGTTCCCCCAAGTCTTCCGATAAAAATGATACCTCACTTGTGTGGGTAGGCCTAGCGCCCGGAACAGGAAACGCCCCAAAGTGCAACGTGGACACATCCAAATTTTTGAAAGAAAACAGAGGTGTTTTTTGCGAAGTGCCTACCTGTAGATTTAAGCCTCTAGCTCAGCGGGCACTTAGGGAAACCTACCAAACCTGTGCATTTCTGAAAACTAGAGACCTAGGGGAATCCACGGAGGGGTGACTTGCGGGGCTTGGACCAGGTTCTGTTACCCAGAATCCTTTGCAAACCTCAAAATTTGGCTAAAAACACATGTTCCTCACATTTCTGTGGCAGAAAGTTCTGGAATCTGAGAGGAGCCACAAATTTCCTTCTACCCAGCGTTCCCCCAAGTCTCCCGATAAAAATGATACCTCACTTGTGTGGGTAGGCCTAGCGCCCGCAACAGGAAACGCCCCAAAGCCCAACGTGGACACATCCAAATTTTTTAAAGAAAACAGAGGTGTTTTTTGCGAAGTGCCTACCTGTAGATTTTGGCCTCTAGTACAGCCGGCACCTAGGGAAACCTACCAAACCTGTGCATTTTTTGAAAACTATAGACCTAGGGGAATCCAAGGAGGGGTGACTTGCGGGGCTCGGACAAGGTTCTGTTACCCAGAATCCTTTGCAAACCTCAAAATTTGGCTAAAAAAACACATGTTCCTCACATTTCTGTGGCAGAAAGTTTTGTAATCTGAGAGGAGCCACAAATGTCCTTCCACCCAGCGTTCCCCCAAGTCTCCCGATAAAAATGATACCTCACTTGTGTGGGTAGGCCTAGCGCCCGCGACAGGAATAGCCCCAAAGCGCAACGTGGACACATCCAAATTTTGGGAAGAAAACAGAGGTGTTTTTTGCGAAGTGCCTACCTGTAGATTTTGGCCTCTAGCTCAGCCGGCACCTAGGGAAACCTACCAAACCTGTGCATTTCTGAAAACTAGAGACCTAGGGGAATCCAAGGAGGGGTGACTTGCGGGGCTCGGACCAGGTTCTGTTACCCAGAATCCTTTGCAAACCTAAAAATTTGGCTAAAAAAACACATGTTCCTCACATTTCTGTGGCAGAAAGTTTTGGAATCTGAGAGGAGCCACAAATTTCCTTCCACCCAGCGTTTCCCTAAGTCTCCCGATAAAAATGATACCTCACTTGTGTGGGTAGGCCCAGCGCCCGCAACAGGAAGCGCCCCAAAGAGCAACGTGGACACATCCAAATTTTTGAAAGAAAACAGAGGTGTTTTTTGCGAAGTGCCTACCTGTAGATTTTGGCCTCTAGCTCAGCCGGCACCTAGGGAAACCTACCAAACCTGTGCATTTCTGAAAACTAGAGACCTAGGGAAATCCAAGGAGGGGTGACTTGCGGGGCTCGGACCAGGTTCTGTTACCCGGATCCTTTGCAAACCTCAAAATTTGGCTAAAAAACACATGTTCCTCACATTTCTGTGGCAGAAAGTTCTGGAATCTGAGAGGAGCCACAAATTTCCTTCCACCCAGCGTTCCCCCAAGTCTCCCGATAAAAATGATACCTCACTTGTGTGGGTAGGCCTAGCGCCCGCGACAGGAAACGCCCCAAAGCGCAACGTGGACACATCCAAATTTTTGAAAGAAAACAGAGGTCTTTTTTGCGAAGTGCCTACCTGTAGATTTTGGCCTCTAGCTGAGCTGGCACCTAGGGAAACCTACCAAACCTGTGCATTTCTGAAAACTAGAGACCTAGGGGAATCCAAGGAGGGGTGACTTGCGGGGCTCGGACCAGGTTCTGTTACCCAGAATCCTTTGCAAACCTCAAAATTTGGCTAAAAAAACACATGTTCCTCAAATTTCTGTGGCAGAAAGTTCTGGAATCTGAGAGGAGCCACAAATTTCCTTCCACCCAGAGTTCCCCCAAGTCTCCCGATAAAAATGATACCTCACTTGTGTGGGTAGGCCTAGCGCCCGCGACAGGAAACGCCCCAAAGCGCAACGTGGACACATCCAAATTTTTGAAAGAAAACAGAGGTGTTTTTTGCGAAGTGCCTACCTGTAGATTTTGGCCTCTAGCTCAGCTGGCACCTAGGGAAACCTACCAAACCTGTGCATTTCTGAAATCTAGAGACCTAGGGGAATCCAAGGAGGGGTGACTTGCGGGGCTCGGACCAGGTTCTGTTACCCAGAATCCTTTGCAAAACTCAAAATTTGGCTAAAAAAACACATGTTCCTCACATTTCTGTGGCAGAAAGTTCTGGAGTCTGAGAGGAGCCACAAATTTCCTTCCACCCAGCGTTCCTCCAAGTCTCCCGATAAAAATGATACCTCACTTGTGTGGGTAGGCCTGGCGCCCGTGACAGAATTCGCGCCAAAGCGCAACGTGGATACATCCAAATTTTTGAAAGAAAACAGAGGTGTTTTTTGCGAAGTGCCTACCTGTAGATTTTGGCCTCTAGCTCAGCCGGCACCTAGGGAAACCTACCAAACCTGTGCATTTTTTGAAAACTAGAGACCTAGGGGAATCCAGGGAGGGGTGACTTGCGGGGCTCGGACCAGGTTCTGTTACCCAGAATCCTTTGCAAACCTCAAAATTTGGCTAAAAAAACACATGTTCCTCACCTTTCTGTGGCAGAAAGTTTTGGAATCTGAGAGGAGCCACAAATTTCCTTCCACCCAGCGTTTCCCTAAGTCTCCCCATAAAAATGATACCTCACTTGTGTGGGTAGGCCTAGCGCCTGCGACAGGAAACGCCCCAAAGCGCAACGTGGACACATCCAAATTTTTGGAAGAAAACAGAGGTGTTTTTTGCGAAGTGCCTACCTGTAGATTTTGGCCTCTAGCTCAGCCGGCACCTAGGGAAACCTACCAAACCTGTGCATTTCTGAAAACTAGAGACCTAGGGGAATCCAAGGAGGGGTGACTTGCGGGGCTCGGACCAGGTTCTGTTACCCAGAATCCTTTGCAAACCTCAAAATTTGGCTAAAAAAACACATGTTCCTCACATTTCTGTGGCAGAAAGTTCTGGAATCTGAGAGGAGCCACAAATTTCCTTCCACCCAGCGTTCCTCCAAGTCTCCCGATAAAAATGATACCTCACTTGTGTGGGTAGGCCTAGCGCCCGTGACAGAATTCGCACCAAAGCGCAACGTGGATACATCCAAATTTTTGAAAGAAAACAGAGGTGTTTTTTGCGAAGTGCCTACCTGTAGATTTTGGCCTCTAGCTCAGCCGGCACCTAGGGAAACCTACCAAACCTGTGCATTTTTTGAAAACTAGAGACCTAGGGGAATCCAAGGAGGGGTGACTTGCGGGGCTCGGACCAGGTTCTGTTACCCAGAATCCTTTGCAAACCTCAAAATTTGGCTAAAAAAACACATGTTCCTCACATTTCTGTGGCAGAAAGTTTTGGAATCTGAGGGGAGCCACAAATTTCCTTCCACCCAGCGTTTCCCTAAGTCTCCCCATAAAAATGGTACCTCACTTGTGTGGGTAGGCCTAGCGCCTGCGACAGGAAACGCCCCAAAGCGCAACGTGGACACATCCACATTTTTTAAAGAAAACAGAGGTGTTTTTTGCGAAGTGCCTACCTGTAGATTTTGGCCTCTAGCTCAGCCGCCACCTAGGGAAATCTACCAAACCTGTGCATTTCTGAAAACTAGAGTTCTAGGGGAATCCAAGATGGGGTAACTTGCAAAGCTCGGACCAGGTTCTGTTACCCAGAATCCTTTGCAAACCTCAAAATTTGGCTAAAAAACACATGTTCCTCACATTTCTGTGGCATAAAGTTCTGGAATCTGAGAGGAGCCACAAATTTCCTTCCACCCAGCGTTCCCCCAAGTCTCCCGATAAAAATGATACCTCACTTGTGTGGGTAGGCCTAGCGCCCGCAACAGGAAACGCCCCAAAGCGCAACGTGGACACATCCAAATTTTTGAAAGAAAACAGGTGTTTTTTGCAAAGTGCCTACCTGTAGATTTAAGCCTCTAGCTCAGCGGGCACTTAGGGAAACCTACCAAACCTGTGCATTTCTGAAAACTAGAGACCTAGGGGAATCCAAGGAGGGGTGACTTGCTGGGCTTGGACCAGGTTCTGTTACCCAGAATCCTTTGCAAACCTTAAAATATGGCTAAAAACACATGTTCCTCACATTTCTGTGGCAGAAAGTTCTGGAATCTGAGAGGAGCCACAAATTTCCTTCTACCCAGCGTTCCCCCAAATCTCCCGATAAAAATGATACCTCACTTGTGTGGGTAGGCCTAGCGCCCGCGACAGGAAACGCCCCAAAGCGCAACGTGGACACATCCAAATTTTTGGAAGAAAACAGAGGTGTTTTTTGCGAAGTGCCTACCTGTAGATTTTGGCCTCTAGCTCAGCCGGCACCTAGGGAAACCTACCAAACCTGTGCATTTCTGAAAACTAGAGACGTAGGGGAATCCAAGGAGGGGTGACTTGCGGGGCTCGGACCAGGTTCTGTTACCCAGAATCCTTTGCAAACCTCAAAATTTGGCTAAAAAAACACATGTTCCTCACATTTCTGTGGCAGAAAGTTTTGGAATCTGAGAGGAGCCACAAATTTCCTTCCACCCAGCGTTTCCCTAAGTCTCCCGATAAAAATGATACCTCACTTGTGTGGGTAGGCCCAGCGCCCGCGACAGGAAACGCCCCAAAGATCAACGTGGACACATCCACATTTTTGAAAGAAAACAGAGGTGTTTTTTGCGAAGTGCCTACCTGTAGATTTTGGCCTCTAGCTCAGCCGGCACCTAGGGAAACCTACCAAACCTGTGCATTTCTGAAAACTAGAGACCTAGGGAAATCCAAGGAGGGGTGACTTGCGGGGCTCGGACCAGGTTCTGTTACCCGGATCCTTTGCAAACCTCAAAATTTGGCTAAAAAACACATGTTCCTCACATTTCTGTGGCATAAAGTTCTGGAATCTGAGAGGAGACACAAATTTCCTTCCACCCAGCGTTTCCCCAAGTCTCCCGATAAAAATGATACCTCACTTGTGTGGGTAGGCCTAGCGCCCGCGACAGGAAACGCCCCAAAGCGCAACGTGGACACATCCAAATTTTTGAAAGAAAACAAGAAAACAGAGGTGTTTTTTGCGAAGTGCCTACCTGTAGATTTTGGCCTCTAGCTCAGCCGGCACCTAGGGAAACCTATCAAACCTGTGCATTTCTGAAAACTAGAGATCTAGGGGAATCCAAGGAGGGGTGACTTGCGGGGCTCGGACCAGGTTCTGTTACCCAGAATCCTTTGCAAACCTCAAAATTTGGCTAAAAAACACATGTGCCTCACATTTCTGTGGCAGAAAGTTCTGGAATCTGAGAGGAGCCACAAATTTCCTTCCACCCAGCGTTCCTCCAAGTCTCCCGATAAAAATGATACCTCACTTGTTTGGGTAGGCCTAGCGCCCGTGACAGAATTCGCGCCAAAGCGCAACATGGATACATCCAAATTTTTTAAAGAAAACAGAGGTGTTTTTTGCGAAGTGCCTACCTGTAGATTTTGGCCTCTAGCTCAGCCGGCACTTAGTGAAACCTACCAAACCTGTGCATTTCTGAAAACTAGAGACCTAGGGGAATCCAAGGAGGGGTGACTTGCGCGGCTTGGACCAGGTTCTGTTACCCATAATCCTTTGCAAACCTCAAAATTTGGCTAAAAACACATGTTCCTCACATTTCTGTGATAGAAAGTTCTGGAATCTGAGAGGAGCCACAAATGTCCTTCCACCCAGCGTTCCCCCAAGTCTCCCGATAAAAATGATACCTCACTTGTTTGGGTAGGCCTAGCGCCCGCGACAGGTAACGCCCCAAAGCGCAACGTGGACATACCCAAAATTTTGAAAGAAAACAGAGGTGTTTTTTTGCGAAGTGCCTACCTGTAGATTTTGGCCTCTAGCTCAGCCGGCACCTAGGGAAACCTACCAAACCTGTGCATTTCTGAAAACTAGAGATCTAGGGGAATCCAAGGAGGGGTGACTTGCGGGGCTCGGACCAGGTTCTGTTACCCAGAATCCTTTGCAAACCTCAAAATTTGGCTAAAAAACACATGTTCCTCACATTTCTGTGGCAGAAAGTTCTGGAATCTGAGAGAAGCCACAAATTTCCTTCCACCCAGCGTTCCCCCAAGTCTCCCGATAAAAATGATACCTCACTTGTGTGGGTAGGCCTAGCACCCGCGACAGGAAACGCCCCAAAGCCCAACGTGGACACATCCAAATTTTTGAAAGAAAACAGAGGTGTTTTTTGCGAAGTGCCTACCTGTAGATTTTGGCCTCTAGCTCAGCCGGCACCTAGGGAAACCTACCAAATCTGTGCATTTTTTGAAAACTATAGACCTAGGGGAATCCAAGGAGGGGTGACTTGCGGGGCTCGGACCAGGTTCTGTTACCCAGAATCCTTTGCAAACCTCAAAATTTGGCTAAAAAAACACATGTTCCTCACATTTCTGTGGCAGAAAGTTTTGGAATATGAGAGGAGCCACAAATTTCCTTCCACCCAGCGTTTCCCTAAGTCTCCCCATAAAAATGATACCTCACTTGTTTGGGTAGGCCTAGCGCCTTCGACAGGAAACGCCCCAAAGCGCAATGTGGACCCATCCACATTTTTTAAAGAAAACAGAGGTGTTTTTTGCGAAGTGCCTACCTGTAGATTTTGGCCTCTAGCTCAGCCGCCACCTAGGGAAATCTACCAAACCTGTGCATTTCTGAAAACTAGAGTTCTAGGGGAATCCAAGATGGGGTAACTTGCAAAGCTCGGACCAGGTTCTGTTACCCAGAATCCTTTGCAAACCTCAAAATTTGGCTAAAAAACACATGTTCCTCACATTTCTGTGGCATAAAGTTCTGGAATCTGAGAGGAGCCACAAATTTCCTTCCACCCAGCGTTCCCCCAAGTCTCCCGATAAAAATGATACCTCACTTGTGTGGGTAGGCCTAGCGCCCGCAACAGGAAACGCCCCAAAGCACAACGTGGACACATCCAAATTTTTGAAAGAAAACAGGTGTTTTTTGCGAAGTGCCTCCCTGTAGATTTAAGCCTCTAGCTCAGCGGGCACTTAGGGAAACCTACCAAACCTGTGCATTTCTGAAAACTAGAGACCTAGGGGAATCCAAGGAGGGGTGACTTGCTGGGCTTGGACCAGGTTCTGTTACCCAGAATCCTTTGCAAACCTCAAAATTTGGCTAAAAACACATGTTCCTCACATTTCTGTGGCAGAAAGTTCTGGAATCTGAGAGGAGCCACAAATTTCCTTCTACGCAGCGTTCCCCCAAGTCTCCCGATAAAAATGATACCTCACTTGTGTGGGTAGGCCTAGCGGCCGCGACAGGAAACGCCCCAAAGCGCAACGTGGACACATCCAAATTTTTGAAAGAAAACAGAGGTGTTTTTTGCGAAGTGCCTACCTGTAGATTTTGGCCTCTAGCTCAGCCGGCACCTAGGGAAACCTACCAAACCTGTGCATTTTTTGAAAACTAGAGACCTAGGGGAATCCAAGGAGGGGTGACTTGCGGGGCTCGGACCAGGTTCTGTTACCCAGAATCCTTTGCAAACGTCAAAATTTGGCTAAAAAAACACATGTTCCTCACATTTCTGTGGCAGAAAGTTCTGGAATCTGAGAGGAGCCACAAATTTCCTTCCACCCAGCGTTCCCCCAAGTCTCCCGATAAAAATTATACCTCACTTGTGTGGGTAGGCCTAGCGCCCACGACAGGAAACGCCCCAAAGCGCAACGTGGACACATCCAAATTTTTGGAAGAAAACAGAGGTGTTTTTTGCGAGGTGCCTACCTGTTGATTTTGGCCTCTAGCTCAGCCGGCACCTAGGGACACCTACCAAACCTGTGCATTTCTGAAAACTAGAGACCTAGGGGAATCCAAGGAGGGGTGACTTGCGGTGTTCGGACCAGGTTCTGTTACCCAGAATCCTTTGCAAACCTCAAAATTTGGCTAAAAAAACACATGTTCCTCACATTTCTGTGGCAGAAAGTTTTGGAATCTGAGAGGAGCCACAAATTTCCTTCCACCCAGCGTTTCCCTAAGTCTCCCGATAAAAATGATACCTCACTTGTGTTGGTAGGGCCCAGCGCCCGCGACAGGAAACGCCCCAAAGAGCAACGTGGACAGATCCAAATTTTTGAAAGAAAACAGAGGTGTTTTTTGCGAAGTGCCTACCTGTAGATTTTGGCCTCTAGCTCAGCCGGCACCTAGGGAAACCTACCAAACCTGTGCATTTCTGAAAACTAGAGACGTAGGGAAATCCAAGGAGGGGTGACTTGCAGGGCTCGGACCAGGTTCTGTTACCCGGATCCTTTGCAAACCTCAAAATTTGGCTAAAAAACACATGTTCCTCACATTTCTGTGGCAGAAAGTTCTGGAATCTGAGAGGAGCCACAAATTTCCTTCCACCCAGCGTTCCCCCAAGTCTCCCGATAAAAATGATACCTCACTTGTGTGGGTAGGCCTAGCGCCCGCGACAGGAAACGCCACAAAGCGCAACGTGGACACATCCAAATTTTTGAAAGAAAACAGGTGTTTTTTGCGAAGTGCCTACCTGTAGATTTTGGCCTCTAGCTCAGCCGGCACCTAGGGAAACCTATCAAACCTGTGCATTTCTGAAAACTAGAGATCTAGAGGAATCCAAGGAGGGGTGACTTGCGGATCTCGGACCAGGTTCTGTTACCCAGAATCCTTTGCAAACCTCAAAATTTGGCTAAAAAACACATGTTCCTCACATTTCTGTGGCAGAAAGTTCTGGAATCTGAGAGAAGCCACAAATTTCCTTCCACCCAGCGTTCCCCCAAGTCTCCCGATAAAAATGATACCTCACTTGTGTGGGTAGGCCTAGCGCCCGCGACAGGAAACGCCCCAAAGCCCAACGTGGACACATCCAAATTTTTGGAAGAAAACAGAGGTGTTTTTTGCGAAGTGCCTACCTGTAGATTTTGGCCTCTAGCTCAGCCGGCACCTAGGGAAACCTACCAAACCTGTGCATTTTTTGAAAACTATGGACCTAGGGGAATCCAAGGAGGGGTGACTTGCGTGGCTCGGACCAGGTTCTGTTACCCAGAATCCTTTGCAAACCTCAAAATTTGGCTAAAAAAACACATGTGCCTCACATTTCTGTGGCAGAAAGTTCTGGAATCTGAGAGGAGCCACAAATTTCCTTCCACCCAGCGTTCCTCCAAGTCTCCCGATAAAAATGATACCTCACTTGTTTGGGTAGGCCTAGCGCCCGTGACAGAATTTGCGCCAAAGCGCAACGTGGATACATCCAAATTTTTTAAAGAAAACAGAGGTGTTTTTTGCGAAGTGCCTACCTGTAGATTTTGGCCTCTAGCTCAGCCGGCACTTAGTGAAACCTACCAAACCTGTGCATTTCTGAAAACTAGAGACCTAGGGGAATCCAAGGAGGGGTGACTTGCGCGGCTTGGACCAGGTTCTGTTACCCAGAATCCTTTGCAAACCTCAAAATTTGGCTAAAAACACATGTTCCTCACATTTCTGTGACAGAAAGTTCTGGAATCTGAGAGGAGCCACAAATGTCCTTCCACCCAGCGTTCCCCCAAGTCTCCCGATAAAAATGATACCTCACTTGTTTGGGTAGGCCTAGCGCCCGCAACAGGAAACGCCCCAAAGCGCAACGTGGACATATCCAACATTTTGAAAGAAAACAGAGGTGTTTTTTGCGAAGTGCCTACCTGTAGATTTTGGCCTCTAGCTCAGCCGCCACCTAGGGAAATCTACCAAACCTGTGCATTTCTGAAAACTAGAGTTCTAGGGGAATCCAAGATGGGGTAACTTGCAAAGCTCGGACCAGGTTCTGTTACCCAGAATCCTTTGCAAACCTCAAAATTTGGCTAAAAAACACATGTTCCTCACATTTCTGTGGCATAAAGTTCTGGAATCTGAGAGGAGCCACAAATTTCCTTCCACCCAGCGTTCCCCCAAGTCTCCCGATAAAAATGATACCTCACTTGTGTGGGTAGGCCTAGCGCCCGCAACAGGAAACGCCCCAAAGCGCAACGTGGACACATCCAAATTTTTGAAAGAAAACAGGTGTTTTTTGCGAAGTGCCTCCCTGTAGATTTAAGCCTCTAGCTCAGCGGGCACTTAGGGAAACCTACCAAACCTGTGCATTTCTGAAAACTAGAGACCTAGGGGAATCCAAGGAGGGGTGACTTGCTGGGCTTGGACCAGGTTCTGTTACCCAGAATCCTTTGCAAACCTCAAAATTTGGCTAAAAACACATGTTCCTCACATTTCTGTGGCAGAAAGTTCTGGAATCTGAGAGGAGCCACAATTTTCCTTCTACGCAGCGTTCCCCCAAGTCTCCCGATAAAAATGATACCTCACTTGTGTGGGTAGGCCTAGCGGCCGCGAGCCCCAAAGCGCAACGTGGACACATCCAAATTTTTGAAAGAAAACAGAGGTGTTTTTTGCGAAGTGCCTACCTGTAGATTTTGGCCTCTAGCTCAGCCGGTACCTAGGGAAACCTACCAAACCTGTGCATTTTTTGAAAACTAGAGACCTAGGGGAATCCAAGGAGGGGTGACTTGCGGGGCTCGGACCAGGTTCTGTTACCCAGAATCCTTTGCAAACGTCAAAATTTGGCTAAAAAAACACATGTTCCTCACATTTCTGTGGCAGAAAGTTCTGGAATCTGAGAGGAGCCACAAATTTCCTTCCACCCAGCGTTCCCCCAAGTCTCCCGATAAAAATTATACCTCACTTGTGTGGGTAGGCCTAGCGCCCACGACAGGAAACGCCCCAAAGCGCAACGTGGACACATCCAAATTTTTGGAAGAAAACAGAGGTGTTTTTTGCGAAGTGCCTACCTGTAGATTTTGGCCTCTAGCTCAGCCGGCACCTAGGGACACCTACCAAACCTGTGCATTTCTGAAAACTAGAGACCTAGGGGAATCCAAGGAGGGGTGACTTGCGGGGCTCGGACCAGGTTCTGTTACCCAGAATCCTTTGCAAACGTCAAAATTTGGCTAAAAAAACACATGTTCCTCACATTTCTGTGGCAGAAAGTTTTGGAATCTGAGAGGAGCCACAAATTTCCTTCCACCCAGCGTTTCCCTAAGTCTCCCGATAAAAATGATACCTCACTTGTGTGGGTAGGCCCAGCGCCCGCGACAGGAAACGCCCCAAAGAGCAACGTGGACAGATCCAAATTTTTGAAAGAAAACAGAGGTGTTTTTTGCGAAGTGCCTACCTGTAGATTTTGGCCTCTAGCTCAGCCGGCACCTAGGGAAACCTACCAAACCTGTGCATTTCTGAAAACTAGAGACCTAGGGAAATCCAAGGAGGGGTGACATGCGGGGCTCGGACCAGGTTCTGTTACCCGGATCCTTTGCAAACCTCAAAATTTGGCTAAAAAACACATGTTCCTCACATTTCTGTGGCAGAAAGTTCTGGAATCTGAGAGGAGCCACACATTTCCTTCCACCCAGCGTTCCCCCAAGTCTCCCGATAAAAATGATACCTCACTTGTGTGGGTAGGCCTAGCGCCCGCGACAGGAAACGCCACAAAGCGCAACGTGGACACATCCAAATTTTTGAAAGAAAACAGGTGTTTTTTGCGAAGTGCCTACCTGTAGATTTTGGCCTCTAGCTCAGCCGGCACCTAGGGAAACCTATCAAACCTGTGCATTTCTGAAAACTAGAGATCTAGAGGAATCCAAGGAGGGGTGACTTGCGGATCTCGGACCAGGTTCTGTTACCCAGAATCCTTTGCAAACCTCAAAATTTGGCTAAAAAACACATGTTCCTCACATTTCTGTGGCAGAAAGTTCTGGAATCTGAGAGAAGCCACAAATTTCCTTCCACCCAACGTTCCCCCAAGTCTCCCGATAAAAATGATACCTCACTTGTGTGGGTAGGCCTAGCGCCCCGCGACAGGAAACGCCCCAAAGCCCAACGTGGACACATCCAAATTTTTGAAAGAAAACAGAGGTGTTTTTTGCGAAGTGCCTACCTGTAGATTTTGGCCTCTAGCTCAACCAGCACCTAGGGAAACCTACCAAACCTGTGCATTTTTTGAAAACTGTAGACCTAGGGGAATCCAAGGAGGGGTGACTTGCGTGGCTCGGACCAGGTTCTGTTACCCAGAATCCTTTGCAAACCTCAAAATTTGGCTAAAAAAACTCATGTGCCTCACATTTCTGTGGCAGAAAGTTCTGGAATCTGAGAGGAGCCACAAATTTCCTTCCACCCAGCGTTCCTCCAAGTCTCCCGATAAAAATGATACCTCACTTGTTTGGGTAGGCCTAGCGCCCGTGACAGAATTCGCGCCAAAGCTCAACGTGGATACATCCAAATTTTTTAAAGAAAACAGAGGTGTTTTTTGCGAAGTGCCTACCTGTAGATTTTGGCCTCTAGCTCAGCCGGCACTTAGTGAAACCTACCAAACCTGTGCATTTCTGAAAACTAGAGACCTAGGGGAATCCAAGGAGCGGTGACTTGCGCGGCTTGGACCAGGTTCTGTTACCCAGAATCCTTTGCAAACCTCAAAATTTGGCTAAAAACACATGTTCCTCACATTTCTGTGACAGAAAGTTCTGGAATCTGAGAGGAGCCACAAATGTCCTTCCACCCAGCGTTCCCCCAAGTCTCCCGATAAAAATGATACCTCACTTGTTTGGGTAGGCCTAGCGCCCGCGACAGGAAACGCCCCAAAGCGCAACGTGGACATATCCAACATTTTGAAAGAAAACAGAGGTGTTTTTTGCGAAGTGCCTACCTGTAGATTTTGGCCTCTAGCTCAGCCGGCAACTAGGGAAACCTACCAAACCTGTGCATTTCTGAAAACTAGAGACCTAGGGGAATCCAAGGAGGGGTGACTTGCGGGGCTCGGACCAGGTTCTGTTACCCAGAATCCTTTGCAAACCTCAAAATTTGGCTAAAAAAACACATGTTCCTCACATTTCTGTGGCAGAAAGTTCTGGAATCTGAGAGGAGCCACAAATTTCCTTCTACCCAGCGTTCCCCCAAGTCTCCCGATAAAAATGATACCTCACTTGTGTGGGTAGGCCTAGCGCCCGCGACAGGAAATGCCCCAAAGCCCAACGTGGACATATCCAAATTTTTGAAAGAAAACAGAGGTGTTTTTTGCGAAGTGCCTACCTGTAGATTTTGGCCTCTAGCTCAGCCGGCACCTAGGGAAACCTACCAAATCTGTGCATTTTTTGAAAACTATAGACCTAGGGGAATCCAAGGAGGGGTGACTTGCGGGGCTTGGACCAGGTTCTGTTACCCAGAATCCTTTGCAAACCTCAAAATTTGCCTAAAAAAACACATGTTCCTCACATTTCTGTGGCAGAAAGTTTTGGAATCTGAGAGGAGCCACACATTTCCTTCCACCCAGCGTTTCCCTAAGTCTCCCCATAAAAATGATACCTCACTTGTGTGGGTAGGCCTAGCGCCTGCGACAGGTAACGCCCCAAAGCGCAACGTGGACACATCCACATTTTTTTAAAGAAAACAGAGGTGTTTTTTGCGAAGTGCCTACCTGTAGATTTTGGCCTCTAGCTCAGCCGCCACCTAGGGAAATCTACCAAACCTGTGCATTTCTGAAAACTAGAGTTCTAGGGGAATCCAAGATGGGGTAACTTGCAAAGCTCGGACCAGGTTCTGTTACCCAGAATCCTTTGCAAACCTCAAAATTTGGCTAAAAAACACATGTTCCTCATATTTCTGTGGCATAAAGTTCTGGAATCTGAGAGGAGCCACAAATTTCCTTCCACCCAGCGTTCCCCCAAGTCTCCCGATAAAAATGATACCTCACTTGTGTGGGTAGGCCTAGCGCCCGCAACCGGAAACGCCCCAAAGCGCAACGTGGACACATCCAAATTTTTGAAAGAAAACAGAGGTGTTTTTTGCGAAGTGCCTACCTGTAGATTTAAGCCTCTAGCTCAGCGGGCACTTAGGGAAACCTACCAAACCTGTGCATTTCTGAAAACTAGAGACCTAGGGGAATCCAAGGAGCGGTGACTTGCGGGGCTTGGACCAGGTTCTGTTACCCAGAATTCTTTGCAAACCTCAAAATTTGGCTAAAAACACATGTTCCTCACATTTCTGTGGCAAAAAGTTCTGGAATCTGAGAGGAGCCACAAATTTCCTTCCACCCAACGTTCCCCCAAGTCTCCCGATAAAAATGATACCTCACTTGTGTGGGTAGGCCTAGCGCCCGCGACAGGAAATGCCCCAAAGCACAACGTGGACACATCCAAATTTTTGAAAGAAAACAGAGGTGTTTTTTGCGAAGTGCCTACCTGTAGATTTTGGCCTCTAGCTCAACCAGCACCTAGGGAAACCTACCAAACCTGTGCATTTTTTGAAAACTGTAGACCTAGGGGAATCCAAGGAGGGGTGACTTGCGTGGCTCGGACCAGGTTCTGTTACCCAGAATCCTTTGCAAACCTCAAAATTTGGCTAAAAAAACTCATGTGCCTCACATTTCTGTGGCAGAAAGTTCTGGAATCTGAGAGGAGCCACAAATTTCCTTCCACCCAGCGTTCCTCCAAGTCTCCCGATAAAAATGATACCTCACTTGTTTGGGTAGGCCTAGCGCCCGTGACAGAATTCGCGCCAAAGCTCAACGTGGATACATCCAAATTTTTTAAAGAAAACAGAGGTGTTTTTTGCGAAGTGCCTACCTGTAGATTTTGGCCTCTAGCTCAGCCGGCACTTAGTGAAACCTACCAAACCTGTGCATTTCTGAAAACTAGAGACCTAGGGGAATCCAAGGAGCGGTGACTTGCGCGGCTTGGACCAGGTTCTGTTACCCAGAATCCTTTGCAAACCTCAAAATTTGGCTAAAAACACATGTTCCTCACATTTCTGTGACAGAAAGTTCTGGAATCTGAGAGGAGCCACAAATGTCCTTCCACCCAGCGTTCCCCCAAGTCTCCCGATAAAAATGATACCTCACTTGTTTGGGTAGGCCTAGCGCCCGCGACAGGAAACGCCCCAAAGCGCAACGTGGACATATCCAACATTTTGAAAGAAAACAGAGGTGTTTTTTGCGAAGTGCCTACCTGTAGATTTTGGCCTCTAGCTCAGCCGGCAACTAGGGAAACCTACCAAACCTGTGCATTTCTGAAAACTAGAGACCTAGGGGAATCCAAGGAGGGGTGACTTGCGGGGCTCGGACCAGGTTCTGTTACCCAGAATCCTTTGCAAACCTCAAAATTTGGCTAAAAAAACACATGTTCCTCACATTTCTGTGGCAGAAAGTTCTGGAATCTGAGAGGAGCCACAAATTTCCTTCTACCCAGCGTTCCCCCAAGTCTCCCGATAAAAATGATACCTCACTTGTGTGGGTAGGCCTAGCGCCCGCGACAGGAAATGCCCCAAAGCCCAACGTGGACATATCCAAATTTTTGAAAGAAAACAGAGGTGTTTTTTGCGAAGTGCCTACCTGTAGATTTTGGCCTCTAGCTCAGCCGGCACCTAGGGAAACCTACCAAATCTGTGCATTTTTTGAAAACTATAGACCTAGGGGAATCCAAGGAGGGGTGACTTGCGGGGCTCGGACCAGGTTCTGTTACCCAGAATCCTTTGCAAACCTCAAAATTTGCCTAAAAAAACACATGTTCCTCACATTTCTGTGGCAGAAAGTTTTGGAATCTGAGAGGAGCCACACATTTCCTTCCACCCAGCGTTTCCCTAAGTCTCCCCATAAAAATGATACCTCACTTGTGTGGGTAGGCCTAGCGCCTGCGACAGGTAACGCCCCAAAGCGCAACGTGGACACATCCACATTTTTTTAAAGAAAACAGAGGTGTTTTTTGCGAAGTGCCTACCTGTAGATTTTGGCCTCTAGCTCAGCCGCCACCTAGGGAAATCTACCAAACCTGTGCATTTCTGAAAACTAGAGTTCTAGGGGAATCCAAGATGGGGTAACTTGCAAAGCTCGGACCAGGTTCTGTTACCCAGAATCCTTTGCAAACCTCAAAATTTGGCTAAAAAACACATGTTCCTCATATTTCTGTGGCATAAAGTTCTGGAATCTGAGAGGAGCCACAAATTTCCTTCCACCCAGCGTTCCCCCAAGTCTCCCGATAAAAATGATACCTCACTTGTGTGGGTAGGCCTAGCGCCCGCAACCGGAAACGCCCCAAAGCGCAACGTGGACACATCCAAATTTTTGAAAGAAAACAGAGGTGTTTTTTGCGAAGTGCCTACCTGTAGATTTAAGCCTCTAGCTCAGCGGGCACTTAGGGAAACCTACCAAACCTGTGCATTTCTGAAAACTAGAGACCTAGGGGAATCCAAGGAGCGGTGACTTGCGGGGCTTGGACCAGGTTCTGTTACCCAGAATTCTTTGCAAACCTCAAAATTTGGCTAAAAACACATGTTCCTCACATTTCTGTGGCAAAAAGTTCTGGAATCTGAGAGGAGCCACAAATTTCCTTCCACCCAACGTTCCCCCAAGTCTCCCGATAAAAATGATACCTCACTTGTGTGGGTAGGCCTAGCGCCCGCGACAGGAAATGCCCCAAAGCACAACGTGGACACATCCAAATTTTTGGAAGAAAACAGAGGTGTTTTTTGCGAAGTGCCTACCTGTAGATTTTGGCCTCTAGCTCAGCCGGCACCTAGGGAAACCTACCAAACCTGTGCATTTCTGAAAACTAGAGACCTAGGGGAATCCAAGGAGGGGTGACTTGCGGGGCTCGGACCAGGTTCTGTTACCCAGAATCCTTTGCAAACCTCAACATTTGGCTAAAAAAACACATGTTCCTCACATTTCTGTGGCAGAAAGTTTTGGAATCTGAGAGGAGCCACAAATTTCCTTCCACCCAGCGTTTCCCTAAGTCTCCCGATAAAAATGATACCTCACTTGTGTGGGTAGGCCCAGCGCCCGCGACAGGAAACGCCCCAAAGAGCAACGTGGACACATCCAAATTTTTGAAAGAAAACAGAGGTGTTTTTTGCGAAGTGCCTACCTGTAGATTTTGGCCTCTAGCTCAGCCGGCACCTAGGGAAACCTACCAAACCTGTGCATTTCTGAAAACTAGAGACCTAGGGAAATCCAAGGAGGGGTGACTTGCGGGGCTCGGACCAGGTTCTGTTACCCGGATCCTTTGCAAACCTCAAAATTTGGCTAAAAAACACATGTTCCTCACATTTCTGTGTCAGAAAGTTCTGGAATCTGAGAGGAGCCACAAATTTCCTTCCACCCAGGGTTCCCCCAAGTCTCCCGATAAAAATGATACCTCACTTGTGTGGGTAGGCCTAGCGCCCGCGACAGGAAACGCCCCAAAGCGCAACGTGGACACATCCAAATTTTTGAAAGAAAACAGAGGTGTTTTTTGCGAAGTGCCTACCTGTAGATTTTGGCCTCTAGCTCAGCCGGCACCTAGGGAAGCCTAACAAACCTGTGCATTTCTGAAAACTAGAGACCTAGGAGAATCCAAGGAGGGGTGACTTGCGGGGCTCGGACCAGGTTCTGTTACCCAGAATCCTTTGCAAACCTCAAAATTTGGCTAAAAAAACACATGTTCCTCACATTTCTGTGGCAGAAAGTTCTGGAATCTGAGAGGAGCCACAAATTTCCTTCCACCCAGGGTTCCCCCAAGTCTCCCGATAAAAATGATACCTCACTTGTGTGGGTAGGCCTAGCGCCCGCGACAGGAAACGCCCCAAAGCGCAACGTGGACACATCCAAATTTTTGAAAGAAAACAGAGGTGTTTTTTGCGAAGTGCCTACCTGTAGATTTTGGCCTCTAGCTCAGCTGGCACCTAGGGAAACCTACCAAACCTGTGCATTTCTGAAAACTAGAGACCTAGGGGAATCCAAGGAGGGGTGACTTGCGGGGCTCGGACCAGGTTCTGTTACCCAGAATCCTTTGCAAACCTCAAAATTTGGCTAAAAAAACACATGTTCCTCACATTTCTGTGGCAGAAAGTTCTGGAATCTGAGAGGAGCCACAAATTTCCTTCCACCCAGCGTTCCCCCAAGTCTCCCGATAAAAATGATACCTCACTTGTGTGGGTAGGCCTAGCGCCCGCGACAGGAAACGCCCCAAAGCACAACGTGGACACATCCAAATTTTTGAAAGAAAACAGAGGTGTTTTTTACGAAGTGCCTACCTGTAGATTTTGGCCTCTAGCTCAGCCGGCACCTAGGGAAGCCTAACAAACCTGTGCATTTCTGAAAACTAGAGACCTAGGAGAATCCAAGGAGGGGTGACTTGCGGGGCTCGGACCAGGTTCTGTTACCCAGAATCCTTTGCAAACCTCAAAATTTGGCTAAAAAAACACATGTTCCTCACATTTCTGTGGCAGAAAGTTCTGGAATCTGAGAGGAGCCACAAATTTCCTTCCACCCAGCAGTCCCCCAAGTCTCCCGATAAAAATGATACCTCACTTGTGTGGGTAGGCCTAGCGCCCGCGACAGGAAACGCCCCAAAGCGCAACGTGGACACATCCAAATTTTTGGAAGAAAACAGAGGTGTTTTTTGCGAAGTGCCTACCTGTAGATTTTGGCCTCTAGCTCAGCCGGCACCTAGGGAAACCTACCAAACCTGTGCATTTCTGAAAACTAGAGACCTAGGGAAATCCAAGGAGGGGTGACTTGCGGGGCTCGGACCAGGTTCTGTTACCCAGAATCCTTTGCATACCTCAAAATTTGGCTAAAAAAACACATGTTCCTCACATTTCTGTGGCAGAAAGTTCTGGAATCTGAGAGGAGCCACAAATTTCCTTCTACCCAGCGTTCCCCCAAGTCTCCCGATAAAAATGATACCTCACTTGTGTGGGTAGGCCTAGCGCCCGCGACAGGAAACGCCCCAAAGCGCAACGTGGACACATCCAAATTTTTGAAAGAAAACAGAGGTGTTTTTTGCGAAGTGCCTACCTGTAGATTTTGGCCTCTAGCTCCGCCGGCACCTAGGGAAACCTACCAAACCTGTGCATTTTTTGAAAACTAGAGACCTAGGGGAATCCAAGGAGGGGTGACTTGCGGGGCTCGGACCAGGTTCTGTTACCCAGAATCCTTTGCAAAACCTCAAAATTTGGCTAAAAAACACATGTTCCTCACATTTCTGTGGCAGAAAGTTCTGGAATCTGAGAGGAGCCACAAATTTCCTTCCACCCAGCGTTCCCCCAAGTCTCCCGATAAAAATGATACCTGACTTGTGTGGGTAGGCCTAGCGCCCGCGACAGAATTCCCGCCAAAGCGCAACGTGGACACATCCAAATTTTTTTAAGAAAACAGAGGTGTTTTTTGCGAAGTGCCTACCTGTAGATTTTGGCCTCTAGCTCAGCTGGCACTTAGGGAAACCTACCAAACCTGTGCATTCCTGAAAACTAGAGACCTAGGGGAATCCAAGGAGGGGTGACTTGCGGGGTTTGGACCAGGTTCTGTTACCCAGAATTCTTTGCAAACCTCAAAATTTGGCTAAAAAACACATGTTCCTCACATTTCTGTGGCAGAAAGTTCTGGAATCTGAGAGGAGCCACAAACTTCCTTCCACCCAGCGTTCCCCCAAGTCTCCCGATAAAAATGATACCTCACTTGTGTGGGTAGGCCTAGTGCCCGCGACAGTAAACGCCCCAAAGCGCAACGTGGACACATCCAAATTTTTGGAAGAAAACAGAGGTGTTTTTTGCGAAGTGCCTACCTGTAGATTTTGGCCTCTAGCTCAGCCGGCACCTAGGGAAACCTACCAAACCTGTGCATTTCTGAAAACTAGAGACCTAGGGGAATCCAAGGAGGGGTGACTTGCGGGGCTCGGACCAGGTTCTGTTACCCAGAATCCTTTGCAAACGTCAAAATTTGGCTAAAAAAACACATGTTCCTCACATTTCTGTGGCAGAAAGTTTTGGAATCTGAGAGGAGCCACAAATTTCCTTCCACCCAGCGTTTCCCTAAGTCTCCCGATAAAAATGATACCTCACTTGTGTGGGTAGGCCCAGCGCCCGCGACAGGAAACGCCCCAAAGAGCAACGTGGACACATCCAAATTTTTGAAAGAAAACAGAGGTGTTTTTTGCGAAGTGCCTACCTGTAGATTTTGGCCTCTAGCTCAGCCGGCACCTAGGGAAACCTACCAAACCTGTGCATTTCTGAAAACTAGAGACCTAGGGAAATCCAAGGAGGGGTGACTTGCGGGGCTCGGACCAGGTTCTGTTACCCGGATCCTTTGCAAACCTCAAAATTTGGCTAAAAAACACATGTTCCTCACATTTCTGTGGCAGAAAGTTCTGGAATCTGAGAGGAGCCACAAATTTCCTTCCACCCAGCGTTCCCCCAAGTCTCCCGATAAAAATGATACCTGACTTGTGTGGGTAGGCCTAGCGCCCGCGACAGAATTCCCGCCAAAGCGCAACGTGGACACATCCAAATTTTTTAAAGAAAACAGAGGTGTTTTTTGCGAAGTGCCTACCTGTAGATTTTGGCCTCTAGCTCAGCTGGCACTTAGGGAAACCTACCAAACCTGTGCATTCCTGAAAACTAGAGACCTAGGGGAATCCAAGGAGGGGTGACTTGCGGGGTTTGGACCAGGTTCTGTTACCCAGAATTCTTTGCAAACCTCAAAATTTGGCTAAAAAACACATGTTCCTCACATTTCTGTGGCAGAAAGTTCTGGAATCTGAGAGGAGCCACAAACTTCCTTCCACCCAGCGTTCCCCCAAGTCTCCCGATAAAAATGATACCTCACTTGTGTGGGTAGGCCTAGTGCCCGCGACAGTAAACGCCCCAAAGCGCAACGTGGACACATCCAAATTTTTGGAAGAAAACAGAGGTGTTTTTTGCGAAGTGCCTACCTGTAGATTTTGGCCTCTAGCTCAGCCGGCACCTAGGGAAACCTACCAAACCTGTGCATTTCTGAAAACTAGAGACCTAGGGGAATCCAAGGAGGGGTGACTTGCGGGGCTCGGACCAGGTTCTGTTACCCAGAATCCTTTGCAAACGTCAAAATTTGGCTAAAAAAAACACATGTTCCTCACATTTCTGTGGCAGAAAGTTTTGGAATCTGAGAGGAGCCACAAATTTCCTTCCACCCAGCGTTTCCCTAAGTCTCCCGATAAAAATGATACCTCACTTGTGTGGGTAGGCCCAGCGCCCGCGACAGGAAACGCCCCAAAGAGCAACGTGGACACATCCAAATTTTTGAAAGAAAACAGAGGTGTTTTTTGCGAAGTGCCTACCTGTAGATTTTGGCCTCTAGCTCAGCCGGCACCTAGGGAAGCCTAACAAACCTGTGCATTTCTGAAAACTAGAGACCTAGGAGAATCCAAGGAGGGGTGACTTGCGGGGCTCGGACCAGGTTCTGTTACCCAGAATCCTTTGCAAACCTCAAAATTTGGCTAAAAAAACACATGTTCCTCACATTTCTGTGGCAGAAAGTTCTGGAATCTGAGAGGAGCCACAAATTTCCTTCCACCCAGCATTCCCCCAAGTCTCCCGATAAAAATGATACCTCACTTGTGTGGGTAGGCCTAGCGCCCGCGACAGGAAACGCCCCAAAGCGCAACGTGGACGCATCCAAATTTTTGGAAGAAAACAGAGGTGTTTTTTGCGAAGTGCCTACCTGTAGATTTTGGCCTCTAGCTCAGCCGGCACCTAGGGAAACCTACCAAACCTGTGCATTTCTGAAAACTAGAGACCTAGGGAAATCCAAGGAGGGGTGACTTGCGGGGCTCGGACCAGGTTCTGTTACCCAGAATCCTTTGCATACCTCAAAATTTGGCTAAAAAAACACATGTTCCTCACATTTCTGTGGCAGAAAGTTCTGGAATCTGAGAGGAGCCACAAATTTCCTTCTACCCAGCGTTCCCCCAAGTCTCCCGATAAAAATGATACCTCACTTGTGTGGGTAGGCCTAGCGCCCGCGACAGGAAACGCCCCAAAGCGCAACGTGGACACATCCAAATTTTTGAAAGAAAACAGAGGTGTTTTTTGCGAAGTGCCTAACTGTAGATTTTGGCCTCTAGCTCCGCCGGCACCTAGGGAAACCTACCAAACCTGTGCATTTTTTGAAAACTAGAGACCTAGGGGAATCCAAGGAGGGGTGACTTGCGGGGCTCGGACCAGGTTCTGTTACCCAGAATCCTTTGCAAACCTCAAAATTTGGCTAAAAAACACATGTTCCTCACATTTCTGTGGCAGAAAGTTCTGGAATCTGAGAGGAGCCACAAATTTCCTTCCACCCAGCGTTCCCCCAAGTCTCCCGATAAAAATGATACCTGACTTGTGTGGGTAGGCCTAGCGCCCGCAACAGAATTCCCGCCAAAGCGCAACGTGGACACATCCAAATTTTTTAAAGAAAACAGAGGTGTTTTTTGCGAAGTGCCTACCTGTAGATTTTGGCCTCTAGCTCAGCTGGCACTTAGGGAAACCTACCAAACCTGTGCATTCCTGAAAACTAGAGACCTAGGGGAATCCAAGGAGGGGTGACTTGCGGGGTTTGGACCAGGTTCTGTTACCCAGAATTCTTTGCAAACCTCAAAATTTGGCTAAAAAACACATGTTCCTCACATTTCTGTGGCAGAAAGTTCTGGAATCTGAGAGGAGCCACAAACTTCCTTCCACCCAGCGTTCCCCCAAGTCTCCCGATAAAAATGATACCTCACTTGTGTGGGTAGGCCTAGTGCCCGCGACAGTAAACGCCCCAAAGCGCAACGTGGACACATCCAAATTTTTGGAAGAAAACAGAGGTGTTTTTTGCGAAGTGCCTACCTGTAGATTTTGGCCTCTAGCTCAGCCGGCACCTAGGGAAACCTACCAAACCTGTGCATTTCTGAAAACTAGAGACCTAGGGGAATCCAAGGAGGGGTGACTTGCGGGGCTCGGACCAGGTTCTGTTACCCAGAATCCTTTGCAAACGTCAAAATTTGGCTAAAAAAACACATGTTCCTCACATTTCTGTGGCAGAAAGTTTTGGAATCTGAGAGGAGCCACAAATTTCCTTCCACCCAGCGTTTCCCTAAGTCTCCCGATAAAAATGATACCTCACTTGTGTGGGTAGGCCCAGCGCCCGCGACAGGAAACGCCCCAAAGAGCAACGTGGACACATCCAAATTTTTGAAAGAAAACAGAGGTGTTTTTTGCGAAGTGCCTACCTGTAGATTTTGGCCTCTAGCTCAGCCGGCACCTAGGGAAACCTACCAAACCTGTGCATTTCTGAAAACTAGAGACCTAGGGAAATCCAAGGAGGGGTGACTTGCGGGGCTCGGACCAGGTTCTGTTACCCGGATCCTTTGCAAACCTCAAAATTTGGCTAAAAAACACATGTTCCTCACATTTCTGTGGCAGAAAGTTCTGGAATCTGAGAGGAGCCACAAATTTCCTTCCACCCAGCGTTCCCCCAAGTCTCCCGATAAAAATGATACCTGACTTGTGTGGGTAGGCCTAGCGCCCGCGACAGAATTCCCGCCAAAGCGCAACGTGGACACATCCAAATTTTTTAAAGAAAACAGAGGTGTTTTTTGCGAAGTGCCTACCTGTAGATTTTGGCCTCTAGCTCAGCTGGCACTTAGGGAAACCTACCAAACCTGTGCATTCCTGAAAACTAGAGACCTAGGGGAATCCAAGGAGGGGTGACTTGCGGGGTTTGGACCAGGTTCTGTTACCCAGAATTCTTTGCAAACCTCAAAATTTGGCTAAAAAACACATGTTCCTCACATTTCTGTGGCAGAAAGTTCTGGAATCTGAGAGGAGCCACAAACTTCCTTCCACCCAGCGTTCCCCCAAGTCTCCCGATAAAAATGATACCTCACTTGTGTGGGTAGGCCTAGTGCCCGCGACAGTAAACGCCCCAAAGCGCAACGTGGACACATCCAAATTTTTGGAAGAAAACAGAGGTGTTTTTTGCGAAGTGCCTACCTGTAGATTTTGGCCTCTAGCTCAGCCGGCACCTAGGGAAACCTACCAAACCTGTGCATTTCTGAAAACTAGAGACCTAGGGGAATCCAAGGAGGGGTGACTTGCGGGGCTCGGACCAGGTTCTGTTACCCAGAATCCTTTGCAAACGTCAAAATTTGGCTAAAAAAACACATGTTCCTCACATTTCTGTGGCAGAAAGTTTTGGAATCTGAGAGGAGCCACAAATTTCCTTCCACCCAGCGTTTCCCTAAGTCTCCCGATAAAAATGATACCTCACTTGTGTGGGTAGGCCCAGCGCCCGCGACAGGAAACGCCCCAAAGAGCAACGTGGACACATCCAAATTTTTGAAAGAAAACAGAGGTGTTTTTTGCGAAGTGCCTAACTGTAGATTTTGGCTTCTAGCTCAGCCGGCACCTAGGGAAACCTACCAAACCTGTGCATTTCTGAAAACTAGAGATCTAGGGGAATCCAAGGAGGGGTGACTTGCGGGGCTCGGACCAGGTTCTGTTACCCAGAATCCTTTGCAAACTTCAAAATTTGGCTAAAAAACACATGTTCCTCACATTTCTGTGGCAGAAAGTTCTGGAATCTGAGAGAAGCCACAAATTTCCTTCCACCCAGCGTTCCCCCAAGTCTCCCGATAAAAATGATACCTCACTTGTGTGGGTAGGCCTAGCGCCCGCGACAGGAAACGCCCCAAAGCCCAACGTGGACACATCCAAATTTTTTAAAGAAAACAGAGGTGTTTTTTGCGAAGTGCCTACCTGTAGATTTTGGCCTCTAGCTCAGCCGGCACCTAGGGAAACCTACCAAACCTGTGCATTTTTTGAAAACTATAGACCTAGGGGAATCCAAGGAGGGGTGACTTGCGGGGCTCGGACCAGGTTCTGTTACCCAGAATCCTTTGCAAACCTCAAAATTTGGCTAAAAAAACACATGTTCCTCACATTTCTGTGGCAGAAAGTTTTGGAATCTGAGAGGAGCCACAAATTTCCTTCCACCCAGCGTTTCCCTAAGTCTCCCCATAAAAATGATACCTCACTTGTGTGGGTAGGCCTAGCTCCTGCGACAGGAAACGCCCCAAAGCGCAATGTGGACACATCCACATTTTTTAAAGAAAACAGAGGTGTTTTTTGCGAAGTGCCTACCTGTAGATTTTGGCCTCTAGCTCAGCCGCCACCTAGGAAAATCTACCAAACCTGTGCATTTCTGAAAACTAGAGTTCTAGGGGAATCCAAGATGGGGTAACTTGCAAAGCTCGGACCAGGTTCTGTTACCCATAATCCTTTGCAAACCTCAAAATTTGGCTAAAAAACACATGTTCCTCACATTTCTGTGGCATAAAGTTCTGGAATCTGAGAGGAGCCACAAATTTCCTTCCAACCAGCGTTCCCCCAAGTCTCCCGATAAAAATGATACCTCACTTGTGTGGGTAGGCCTAGCGCCCGCAACAGGAAACGCCCCAAAGCGCAACGTGGACACATCCAAATTTTTGAAAGAAAACAGGTGTTTTTTGCGAAGTGCCTCCCTGTAGATTTAAGCCTCTAGCTCAGCGGGCACTTAGGGAAACCTACCAAACCTGTGCATTTCTGAAAACTAGAGACCTAGGGGAATCCAAGGAGGGGTGACTTGCTGGGGTTGGACCAGGTTCTGTTACCCAGAATCCTTTGCAAACCTCAAAATTTGGCTAAAAACACATGTTCCTCACATTTCTGTGGCAGAAAGTTCTGGAATCTGAGAGGAGCCACAAATTTCCTTCTACCCAGCGTTCCCCCAAGTCTCCCGATAAAAATGATACCTCACTTGTGTGGGTAGGCCTAGCGCCCGCGACAGGAAACGCCCCAAAGCGCAACGTGGACACATCCAAATTTTTGAAAGAAAACAGAGGTGTTTTTTGCGAAGTGCCTACCTGTAGATTTTGGCCTCTAGCTCAGCCGGCACCTAGGGAAACCTACCAAAACTGTGCATTTTTTGAAAACTAGAGACCTAGGGGAATCCAAGGAGGGGTGACTTGCGGGGCTCGGACCAGGTTCTGTTACCCAGAATCCTTTGCAAACGTCAACATTTGGCTAAAAAAACACATGTTCCTCACATTTCTGTGGCAGAAAGTTCAGGAATCTGAGAGGAGCCACAAATTTCCTTCCACCCAGCGTTTCCCTAAGTCTCCCGATAAAAATGATACCTCACTTGTTTGGGTAGGCCTAGCGCCCGCGACAGGAAACGCCCCAAAGCGCAACGTGGACACATCCAAATTTTTGGAAGAAAACAGAGGTGTTTTTTGCGAAGTGCCTACCTGTAGATTTTGGCCTCTAGCTCAGCCGGCACCTAGGGAAACCTACCAAACCTGTGCATTTCTGAAAACTAGAGACCTAGGGGAATCCAAGGAGGGGTGACTTGCGGGGTTCGGACCAGGTTCTGTTACCCAGAATCCTTTGCAAACCTCAAAATTTGGCTAAAAAAACACATGTTCCTCACATTTCTGTGGCAGAAAGTTTTGGAATCTGAGAGGAGCCACAAATTTCCTTCCACCCAGCGTTTCCCTAAGTCTCCCGATAAAAATGATACCTCACTTGTGTGGGTAGGCCCAGCGCCCGCGACAGGAAACGCCCCAAAGAGCAACGTGGACAGATCCAAATTTTTGAAAGAAAACAGAGGTGTTTTTTGCGAAGTGCCTACCTGTAGATTTTGGCCTCTAGCTCAGCCGGCACCTAGGGAAACCTACCAAACCTGTGCATTTCTGAAAACTAGAGACCTAGGGAAATCCAAGGAGGGGTGACTTGCGGGCTCGGACCAGGTTCTGTTACCCGGATCCTTTGCAAACCTCAAAATTTGGCTAAAAAACACATGTTCCTCACATTTCTGTGGCAGAAAGTTCTGGAATCTGAGAGGAGCCACAAATTTCCTTCCACCCAGCGTTCCCCCAAGTCTCCCGATAAAAATGATACCTCACTTGTGTGGGTAGGCCTAGCGCCCGCGACAGGAAACGCCCCAAAGCGCAACGTGGACACATCCAAATTTTTGAAAGAAAACAGAGGTGTTTTTTGAGAAGTGCCTACCTGTAGATTTTGGCCTCTAGCTCAGCCGGCACCTAGGTAAACCTACCAAACCTGTGCATTCCTGAAAACTAGAGACCTAGGGGAATCCAAGGAGGGGTGACTTGCGGGGTTTGGACCAGGTTCTGTTACCCAGAATTCTTTGCAAACCTCAAAATTTGGCTAAAAAACACATGTTCCTCACATTTCTGTGGCAGAAAGTTCTGGAATCTGAGAGGAGCCACAAACTTCCTTCCACCCAGCGTTCCCCCAAGTCTCCCGATAAAAATGATACCTCACTTGTGGTGGTAGGCCTAGCGCCCGCGACAGTAAACGCCCCAAAGCGCAACGTGGACACATCCAAATTTTTGGAAGAAAACAGAGGTGTTTTTTGCGAAGTGCCTACCTGTAGATTTTGGCCTCTAGCTCAGCCGGCACCTAGGGAAACCTACCAAACCTGTGCATTTCTGAAAACTAGAGACCTAGGGGAATCCAAGGAGGGGTGACTTGCGGGGCTCGGACCAGGTTCTGTTACCCAGAATCCTTTGCAAACCTCAAAATTTGGCTAAAAAAACACATGTTCCTCACATTTCTGTGGCAGAAAGTTCTGGAATCTGAGAGGAGCCACAAATTTCCTTCCACCCAGCATTCCCCCAAGTCTCCCGATAAAAATGATACCTCACTTGTGTGGGTAGGCCTAGCGCCCGCGACAGGAAACGCCCCAAAGCGCAACGTGGACACATCCAAATTTTTGGAAGAAAACAGAGGTGTTTTTTGCGAAGTGCCTACCTGTAGATTTTGGCCTCTAGCTCAGCCGGCACCTAGGGAAACCTACCAAACCTGTGCATTTCTGAAAACTAGAGACCTAGGAGAATCCAAGGAGGGGTGACTTGCGGGGCTCGGACCAGGTTCTGTTACCCAGAATCCTTTGCAAACCTCAAAATTTGGCTAAAAAAAACACATGTTCCTCACATTTCTGTGGCAGAAAGTTCTGGAATCTGAGAGGAGCCACAAATTTCCTTCCACCCAGCATTCCCCCAAGTCTCCCGATAAAAATGATACCTCACTTGTGTGGGTAGCCTAGCGCCCGCGACAGGAAACGCCCCAAAGCGCAACGTGGACACATCCAAATTTTTGGAAGAAAACAGAGGTGTTTTTTGCGAAGTGCCTACCTGTAGATTTTGGCCTCTAGCTCAGCCGGCACCTAGGGAAACCTACCAAACCTGTGCATTTCTGAAAACTAGAGACCTAGGGAAATCCAAGGAGGGGTGACTTGCGGGGCTCGGACCAGGTTCTGTTACCCAGAATCCTTTGCATACCTCAAAATTTGGCTAAAAAAACACATGTTCCTCACATTTCTGTGGCAAAAAGTTCTGGAATCTGAGAGGAGCCACAAATTTCCTTCTACCCAGCGTTCCCCCAAGTCTCCCGATAAAAATGATACCTCACTTGTGTGGGTAGGCCTAGCGCCCGCGACAGGAAACGCCCCAAAGCGCAACGTGGACACATCCAAATTTTTGAAAGAAAACAGAGGTGTTTTTTGCGAAGTGCCTACCTGTAGATTTTGGCCTCTAGCTCCGCCGGCACCTAGGGAAACCTACCAAACCTGTGCATTTTTTGAAAACTAGAGACCTAGGGGAATCCAAGGAGGGGTGACTTGCGGGGCTCGGACCAGGTTCTGTTACCCAGAATCCTTTGCAAACCTCGAAATTTGGCTAAAAAACACATGTTCCTCACATTTCTGTGCAGAAAGTTCTGGAATCTGAGAGGAGCCACAAATTTCCTTCCACCCAGCGTTCCCCCAAGTCTCCCGATAAAAATGATACCTGACTTGTGTGGGTAGGCCTAGCGCCCGCGACAGAATTCCCGCCAAAGCGCAACGTGGACACATCCAAATTTTTAAAGAAAACAGAGGTGTTTTTTGCGAAGTGCCTACCTGTAGATTTTGGCTTCTAGCTCAGCTGGCACTTAGGGAAACCTACCAAACCTGTGCATTCCTGAAAACTAGAGACCTAGGGGAATCCAAGGAGGGGTGACTTGCGGGGTTTGGACCAGGTTCTGTTACCCAGAATTCTTTGCAAACCTCAAAATTTGGCTAAAAAACACATGTTCCTCACATTTCTGTGGCAGAAAGTTCTGGAATCTGAGAGGAGCCACAAACTTCCTTCCACCCAGCGTTCCCCCAAGTCTCCCGATAAAAATGATACCTCACTTGTGTGGGTAGGCCTAGTGCCCGCGACAGTAAACGCCCCAAAGCGCAACGTGGACACATCCAAATTTTTGGAAGAAAACAGAGGTGTTTTTTGCGAAGTGCCTACCTGTAGATTTTGGCCTCTAGCTCAGCCGGCACCTAGGGAAACCTACCAAACCTGTGCATTTCTGAAAACTAGAGACCTAGGGGAATCCAAGGAGGGGTGACTTGCGGGGCTCGGACCAGGTTCTGTTACCCAGAATCCTTTGCAAACGTCAAAATTTGGCTAAAAAAACACATGTTCCTCACATTTCTGTGGCAGAAAGTTTTGGAATCTGAGAGGAGCCACAAATTTCCTTCCACCCAGCGTTTCCCTAAGTCTCCCGATAAAAATGATACCTCACTTGTGTGGGTAGGCCCAGCGCCCGCGACAGGAAACGCCCCAAAGAGCAACGTGGACACATCCAAATTTTTGAAAGAAAACAGAGGTGTTTTTTGCGAAGTGCCTACCTGTAGATTTTGGCCTCTAGCTCAGCCGGCACCTAGGGAAACCTACCAAACCTGTGCATTTCTGAAAACTAGAGACCTAGGGAAATCCAAGGAGGGGTGACTTGCGGGGCTCGGACCAGGTTCTGTTACCCGGATCCTTTGCAAACCTCAAAATTTGGCTAAAAAACACATGTTCCTCACATTTCTGTGGCAGAAAGTTCTGGAATCTGAGAGGAGCCACAAATTTCCTTCCACCCAGCGTTCCCCCAAGTCTCCCGATAAAAATGATACCTGACTTGTGTGGGTAGGCCTAGCGCCCGCGACAGAATTCCCGCCAAAGCGCAACGTGGACACATCCAAATTTTTTAAAGAAAACAGAGGTGTTTTTTGCGAAGTGCCTACCTGTAGATTTTGGCCTCTAGCTCAGCTGGCACTTAGGGAAACCTACCAAACCTGTGCATTCCTGAAAACTAGAGACCTAGGGGAATCCAAGGAGGGGTGACTTGCGGGGTTTGGACCAGGTTCTGTTACCCAGAATTCTTTGCAAACCTCAAAATTTGGCTAAAAAACACATGTTCCTCACATTTCTGTGGCAGAAAGTTCTGGAATCTGAGAGGAGCCACAAACTTCCTTCCACCCAGCGTTCCCCCAAGTCTCCCGATAAAAATGATACCTCACTTGTGTGGGTAGGCCTAGTGCCCGCGACAGTAAACGCCCCAAAGCGCAACGTGGACACATCCAAATTTTTGGAAGAAAACAGAGTGTTTTTGCGAAGTGCCTACCTGTAGATTTTGGCCTCTAGCTCAGCCGGCACCTAGGGAAACCTACCAAACCTGTGCATTTCTGAAAACTAGAGACCTAGGGGAATCCAAGGAGGGGTGACTTGCGGGGCTCGGACCAGGTTCTGTTACCCAGAATCCTTTGCAAACGTCAAAATTTGGCTAAAAAAACACATGTTCCTCACATTTCTGTGGCAGAAAGTTTTGGAATCTGAGAGGAGCCACAAATTTCCTTCCACCCAGCGTTTCCCTAAGTCTCCCGATAAAAATGATACCTCACTTGTGTGGGTAGGCCCAGCGCCCGCGACAGGAAACGCCCCAAAGAGCAACGTGGACACATCCAAATTTTTGAAAGAAAACAGAGGTGTTTTTTGCGAAGTGCCTACCTGTAGATTTTGGCCTCTAGCTCAGCCGGCACCTAGGGAAACCTACCAAACCTGTGCATTTCTGAAAACTAGAGATCTAGGGGAATCCAAGGAGGGGTGACTTGCGGGGCTCGGACCAGGTTCTGTTACCCAGAATCCTTTGCAAACCTCAAAATTTGGCTAAAAAACACATGTTCCTCACATTTCTGTGGCAGAAAGTTCTGGAATCTGAGACTTCCACCCAGCGTTCCCCCAAGTCTCCCGATAAAAATGATACCTCACTTGTGTGGGTAGGCCTAGCGCCCGCGACAGGAAACGCCCCAAAGCCCAACGTGGACACATCCAAATTTTTGGAAGAAAACAGAGGTGTTTTTTGCGAAGTGCCTACCTGTAGATTTTGGCCTCTAGCTCAGCCGGGCACCTAGGGAAACCTACCAAACCTGTGCATTTTTTGAAAACTATAGACCTAGGGGAATCCAAGGAGGGGTGACTTGCTGGGCTCGGACCAGGTTCTGTTACCCAGAATCCTTTGCAAACCTCAAAATTTGGCTAAAAAAACACATGTTCCTCACATTTCTGTGGCAGAAAGTTTTGGAATCTGAGAGGAGCCACAAATTTCCTTCCACCCAGCGTTTCCCTAAGTCTCCCCATAAAAATGATACCTCACTTGTGTGGGTAGGCCTAGCGCCTGCGACAGGAAACGCCCCAAAGCGCAATGTGGACACATCCACATTTTTTAAAGAAAACAGAGGTGTTTTTTGCGAAGTGCCTACCTGTAGATTTTGGCCTCTAGCTCAGCCGCCACCTAGGAAAATCTACCAAACCTGTGCATTTCTGAAAACTAGAGTTCTAGGGGAATCCAAGATGGGGTAACTTGCAAAGCTCGGACCAGGTTCTGTTACCCAGAATCCTTTGCAAACCTCAAAATTTGGCTAAAAAACACATGTTCCTCACATTTCTGTGGCATAAAGTTCTGGAATCTGAGAGGAGCCACAAATTTCCTTCCAACCAGCGTTCCCCCAAGTCTCCCGATAAAAATGATACCTCACTTGTGTGGGTAGGCCTAGCGCCCGCAACAGGAAACGCCCCAAAGCGCAACGTGGACACATCCAAATTTTTGAAAGAAAACAGGTGTTTTTTGCGAAGTGCCTCCCTGTAGATTTAAGCCTCTAGCTCAGCGGGCACTTAGGGAAACCTACCAAACCTGTGCATTTCTGAAAACTAGAGACCTAGGGGAATCCAAGGAGGGGTGACTTGCTGGGGTAGGACCAGGTTCTGTTACCCAGAATCCTTTGCAAACCTCAAAATTTGGCTAAAAACACATGTTCCTCACATTTCTGTGGCAGAAAGTTCTGGAATCTGAGAGGAGCCACAAATTTCCTTCTACCCAGCGTTCCCCCAAGTCTCCCGATAAAAATGATACCTCACTTGTGTGGGTAGGCCTAGCGCCCGCGACAGGAAACGCCCCAAAGCGCAACGTGGACACATCCAAATTTTTGAAAGAAAACAGAGGTGTTTTTTGCGAAGTGCCTACCTGTAGATTTTGGCCTCTAGCTCAGCCGGCACCTAGGGAAACCTACCAAAACTGTGCATTTTTTGAAAACTAGAGACCTAGGGGAATCCAAGGAGGGGTGACTTGCGGGGCTCGGACCAGGTTCTGTTACCCAGAATCCTTTGCAAACGTCAACATTTGGCTAAAAAAACACATGTTCCTCACATTTCTGTGGCAGAAAGTTCTGGAATCTGAGAGGAGCCACAAATTTCCTTCCACCCAGCGTTTCCCTAAGTCTCCCGATAAAAATGATACCTCACTTGTTTGGGTAGGCCTAGCGCCCGCGACAGGAAACGCCCCAAAGCGCAACGTGGACACATCCAAATTTTTGGAAGAAAACAGAGGTGTTTTTTGCGAAGTGCCTACCTGTAGATTTTGGCCTCTAGCTCAGCCGCCACCTAGGGAAACCTACCAAACCTGTGCATTTCTGAAAACTAGAGACCTAGGGAAATCCAAGGAGGGGTGACTTGCGGGCTCGGACCAGGTTCTGTTACCCGGATCCTTTGCAAACCTCAAAATTTGGCTAAAAAACACATGTTCCTCACATTTCTGTGGCAGAAAGTTCTGGAATCTGAGAGGAGCCACAAATTTCCTTCCACCCAGCGTTCCCCCAAGTCTCCCGATAAAAATGATACCTCACTTGTGTGGGTAGGCCTAGCGCCCGCGACAGGAAACGCCCCAAAGCGCAACGTGGACACATCCAAATTTTTGAAAGAAAACAGAGGTGTTTTTTGCGAAGTGCCTACCTGTAGATTTTGGCCTCTAGCTCAGCCGGCACCTAGGTAAACCTACCAAACCTGTGCATTCCTGAAAACTAGAGACCTAGGGGAATCCAAGGAGGGGTGACTTGCGGGGTTTGGACCAGGTTCTGTTACCCAGAATTCTTTGCAAACCTCAAAATTTGGCTAAAAAACACATGTTCCTCACATTTCTGTGGCAGAAAGTTCTGGAATCTGAGAGGAGCCACAAACTTCCTTCCACCCAGCGTTCCCCCAAGTCTCCCGATAAAAATGATACCTCACTTGTGGTGGTAGGCCTAGCGCCCGCGACAGTAAACGCCCCAAAGCGCAACGTGGACACATCCAAATTTTTGGAAGAAAACAGAGGTGTTTTTTGCGAAGTGCCTACCTGTAGATTTTGGCCTCTAGCTCAGCCGGCACCTAGGGAAACCTACCAAACCTGTGCATTTCTGAAAACTAGAGACCTAGGGGAATCCAAGGAGGGGTGACTTGCGGGGCTCGGACCAGGTTCTGTTACCCAGAATCCTTTGCAAACCTCAAAATTTGGCTAAAAAAACACATGTTCCTCACATTTCTGTGGCAGAAAGTTCTGGAATCTGAGAGGAGCCACAAATTTCCTTCCACCCAGCATTCCCCCAAGTCTCCCGATAAAAATGATACCTCACTTGTGTGGGTAGGCCTAGCGCCCGCGACAGGAAACGCCCCAAAGCGCAACGTGGACACATCCAAATTTTTGGAAGAAAACAGAGGTGTTTTTTGCGAAGTGCCTACCTGTAGATTTTGGCCTCTAGCTCAGCCGGCACCTAGGGAAACCTACCAAACCTGTGCATTTCTGAAAACTAGAGACCTAGGGAAATCCAAGGAGGGGTGACTTGCGGGGCTCGGACCAGGTTCTGTTACCCAGAATCCTTTGCATACCTCAAAATTTGGCTAAAAAAACACATGTTCCTCACATTTCTGTGGCAGAAAGTTCTGGAATCTGAGAGGAGCCACAAATTTCCTTCTACCCAGCGTTCCCCCAAGTCTCCCGATAAAAATTATACCTCACTTGTGTGGGTAGGCCTAGCGCCCGCGACAGGAAACGCCCCAAAGCGCAACATGGACACATCCAAATTTTTGAAAGAAAACAGAGGTGTTTTTTGCGAAGTGCCTACCTGTAGATTTTGGCCTCTAGCTCCGCCGGCACCTAGGGAAACCTACCAAACCTGTGCATTTTTTGAAAACTAGAGACCTAGGGGAATCCAAGGAGGGGTGACTTGCGGGGCTCGGACCAGGTTCTGTTACCCAGAATCCTTTGCAAACCTCAAAATTTGGCTAAAAAACACATGTTCCTCACATTTCTGTGGCAGAAAGTTCTGGAATCTGAGAGGAGCCACAAATTTCCTTCCACCCAGCGTTCCCCCAAGTCTCCCGATAAAAATGATACCTGATTTGTGTGGGTAGGCCTAGCGCCCGCGACAGAATTCCCGCCAAAGCGCAACGTGGACACATCCAAATTTTTTAAAGAAAACAGAGGTGTTTTTTGCGAAGTGCCTACCTGTAGATTTTGGCCTCTAGCTCAGCTGGCACTTAGGGAAACCTACCAAACCTGTGCATTCCTGAAAACTAGAGACCTAGGGGAATCCAAGGAGGGGTGACTTGCGGGGTTTGGACCAGGTTCTGTTACCCAGAATTCTTTGCAAACCTCAAAATTTGGCTAAAAAACACATGTTCCTCACATTTCTGTGGCAGAAAGTTCTGGAATCTGAGAGGAGCCACAAACTTCCTTCCACCCAGCGTTCCCCCAAGTCTCCCGATAAAAATGATACCTCACTTGTGTGGGTAGGCCTAGCGCCCGCGACAGTAAACGCCCCAAAGCGCAACGTGGACACATCCAAATTTTTGGAAGAAAACAGAGGTGTTTTTTGCGAAGTGCCTACCTGTAGATTTTGGCCTCTAGCTCAGCCGGCACCTAGGGAAACCTACCAAACCTGTGCATTTCTGAAAACTAGAGATCTAGGGGAATCCAAGGAGGGGTGACTTGCGGGGCTCGGACCAGGTTCTGTTACCCAGAATCCTTTGCAAACCTCAAAATTTGGCTAAAAAACACATGTTCCTCACATTTCTGTGGCAGAAAGTTCTGGAATCTGAGAGAAGCCACAAATTTCCTTCCACCCAGCGTTCCCCCAAGTCTCCCGATAAAAATGATACCTCACTTGTGTGGGTAGGCCTAGCGCCCGCGACAGGAAACGCCCCAAAGCGCAACGTGGACACATCCACATTTTTGAAAGAAAACAGAGGTGTTTTTTGCGAAGTGCCTACCTGTAGATTTTGGCCTCTAGCTCAGCCGGCACCTAGGGAAACCTACCAAAACTGTGCATTTTTTGAAAACTAGAGACCTAGGGGAATCCAAGGAGTGGTGACTTGCGGGGCTCGGACCAGGTTCTGTTACCCAGAATCCTTTGCAAACGTCAAAATTTGGCTAAAAAAACACATGTTCCTCACATTTCTGTGGCAGAAAGTTCTGGAATCTGAGAGGAGCCACAAATTTCCTTCCACCCAGCGTTCCCCCAAGTCTCCCGATAAAAATGATACCTCACTTGTGTGGGTAGGCCTAGCGCCCGCGACAGGAAACGCCCCAAAGCGCAACGTGGACACATCCAAATTTTTGGAAGAAAACAGAGGTGTTTTTTGCGAAGTGCCTACCTGTAGATTTTGGCCTCTAGCTCAGCCGGCACCTAGGGAAACCTACCAAACCTGTGCATTTCTGAAAACTAGAGACCTAGGGGAATCCAAGGAGGGGTGACTTGCGGGGTTCGGACCAGGTTCTGTTACCCAGAATCCTTTGCAAACCTCAAAATTTGGCTAAAAAAACACATGTTCCTCACATTTCTGTGGCAGAAAGTTTTGGAATCTGAGAGGAGCCACAAATTTCCTTCCACCCAGCGTTTCCCTAAGTCTCCCGATAAAAATGATACCTCACTTGTGTGGGTAGGCCCAGCGCCCGCGACAGGAAACGCCCCAAAGAGCAACGTGGACAGATCCAAATTTTTGAAAGAAAACAGAGGTGTTTTTTGCGAAGTGCCTACCTGTAGATTTTGGCCTCTAGCTCAGCCGGCACCTAGGGAAACCTACCAAACCTGTGCATTTCTGAAAACTAGAGACCTAGGGAAATCCAAGGAGGGGTGACTTGCGCGGCTTGGACCAGGTTCTGTTACCCATAATCCTTTGCAAACCTCAAAATTTGGCTAAAAACACATGTTCCTCACATTTCTGTGATAGAAAGTTCTGGAATCTGAGAGGAGCCACAAATGTCCTTCCACCCAGCGTTCCCCCAAGTCTCCCGATAAAAATGATACCTCACTTGTTTGGGTAGGCCTAGCGCCCGCGACAGGAAACGCCCCAAAGCGCAACGTGGACATATCCAAAATTTTGAAAGAAAACAGAGGTGTTTTTTGCGAAGTGCCTACCTGTAGATTTTGGCCTCTAGCTCAGCCGGCACCTAGGGAAACCTACCAAACCTGTGCATTTCTGAAAACTAGAGATCTAGGGGAATCCAAGGAGGGGTGACTTGCGGGGCTCGGACCAGGTTCTGTTACCCAGAATCCTTTGCAAACCTCAAAATTTGGCTAAAAAACACATGTTCCTCATTTCTGTGGCAGAAAGTTCTGGAATCTGAGAGAAGCCACAAATTTCCTTCCACCCAGCGTTCCCCCAAGTCTCCCGATAAAAATGATACCTCACTTGTGTGGGTAGGCCTAGCGCCCGCGACAGGAAACGCCCCAAAGCCCAACGTGGACACATCCAAATTTTTGGAAGAAAACAGAGGTGTTTTTTGCGAAGTGCCTACCTGTAGATTTTGGCCTCTAGCTCAGCCGGCACCTAGGGAAACCTACCAAACCTGTGCATTTTTTGAAAACTATAGACCTAGGGGAATCCAAGGAGGGGTGACTTGCGGGGCTCGGACCAGGTTCTGTTACCCAGAATCCTTTGCAAACCTCAAAATTTGGCTAAAAAAACACATGTTCCTCACATTTCTGTGGCAGAAAGTTTTGGAATCTGAGAGGAGCCACAAATTTCCTTCCACCCAGCGTTTCCCTAAGTCTCCCCATAAAAATGATACCTCACTTGTGTGGGTAGGCCTAGCGCCTGCGACAGGAAACGCCCCAAAGCGCAATGTGGACACATCCACATTTTTTAAAGAAAACAGAGGTGTTTTTTGCGAAGTGCCTACCTGTAGATTTTGGCCTCTAGCTCAGCCGCCACCTAGGAAAATCTACCAAACCTGTGCATTTCTGAAAACTAGAGTTCTAGGGGAATCCAAGATGGGGTAACTTGCAAAGCTCGGACCAGGTTCTGTTACCCAGAATCCTTTGCAAACCTCAAAATTTGGCTAAAAAACACATGTTCCTCACATTTCTCTGGCATAAAGTTCTGGAATCTGAGAGGAGCCACAAATTTCCTTCCACCCAGCGTTCCCCCAAGTCTCCCGATAAAAATGATACCTCACTTGTGTGGGTAGGCCTAGCGCCCGCAACAGGAAACGCCCCAAAGCGCAACGTGGACACATCCAAATTTTTGAAAGAAAACAGGTGTTTTTTGCGAAGTGCCTCCCTGTAGATTTAAGCCTCTAGCTCAGCGGGCACTTAGGGAAACCTACCAAACCTGTGCATTTCTGAAAACTAGAGACCTAGGGGAATCCAAGGAGGGGTGACTTGCTGGGGTTGGACCAGGTTCTGTTACCCAGAATCCTTTGCAAACCTCAAAATTTGGCTAAAAACACATGTTCCTCACATTTCTGTGGCAGAAAGTTCTGGAATCTGAGAGGAGCCACAAATTTCCTTCTACCCAGCGTTCCCCCAAGTCTCCCGATAAAAATGATACCTCACTTGTGTGGGTAGGCCTAGCGCCCGCGACAGGAAACGCCCCAAAGCGCAACGTGGACACATCCAAATTTTTGAAAGAAAACAGAGGTGTTTTTTGCGAAGTGCCTACCTGTAGATTTTGGCCTCTAGCTCAGCCGGCACCTAGGGAAACCTACCAAAACTGTGCATTTTTTGAAAACTAGAGACCTAGGGGAATCCAAGGAGGGGTGACTTGCGGGGCTCGGACCAGGTTCTGTTACCCAGAATCCTTTGCAAACGTCAAAATTTGGCTAAAAAAACACATGTTCCTCACATTTCTGTGGCAGAAAGTTCTGGAATCTGAGAGGAGCAACAATTTCCTTCCACCCAGCGTTCCCCCAAGTCTCCCGATAAAAATGATACCTCACTTGTGTGGGTAGGCCTAGCGCCCGCGACAGGAAACGCCCCAAAGCGCAACGTGGACACATCCACATTTTTGGAAGAAAACAGAGGTGTTTTTTGCGAAGTGCCTACCTGTAGATTTTGGCCTCTAGCTCAGCCGGCACCTAGGGAAACCTACCAAACCTGTGCATTTCTGAAAACTAGAGACCTAGGGGAATCCAAGGAGGGGTGACTTGCGGGGTTCGGACCAGGTTCTGTTACCCAGAATCCTTTGCAAACCTCAAAATTTGGCTAAAAAAACACATGTTCCTCACATTTCTGTGGCAGAAAGTTTTGGAATCTGAGAGGAGCCACAAATTTCCTTCCACCCAGCGTTTCCCTAAGTCTCCCGATAAAAATGATACCTCACTTGTGTGGGTAGGCCCAGCGCCCGCGACAGGAAACGCCCCAAAGAGCAACGTGGACAGATCCAAATTTTTGAAAGAAAACAGAGGTGTTTTTTGCGAAGTGCCTACCTGTAGATTTTGGCCTCTAGCTCAGCCGCCACCTAGGGAAACCTACCAAACCTGTGCATTTCTGAAAACTAGAGACCTAGGGAAATCCAAGGAGGGGTGACTTGCGGGCTCGGACCAGGTTCTGTTACCCGGATCCTTTGCAAACCTCAAAATTTGGCTAAAAAACACATGTTCCTCACATTTCTGTGGCATAAAGTTCTGGAATCTGAGAGGAGCCACAAATTTCCTTCCACCCAGCGTTCCCCCAAGTCTCCCGATAAAAATGATACCTCACTTGTGTGGGTAGGCCTAGCGCCCGCGACAGGAAACGCCCCAAAGCGCAACGTGGACACATCCAAATTTTTGAAGAAAACAGGTGTTTTTTGCGAAGTGCCTACCTGTAGATTTTGGCCTCTAGCTCAGCCGGCACCTAGGGAAACCTACCAAACCTGTGCATTTCTGAAAACTAGAGACCTAGGGGAATCCAAGGAGGGGTGACTTGCGGGGTTCGGACCAGGTTCTGTTACCCAGAATCCTTTGCAAACCTCAAAATTTGGCTAAAAAAACACATGTTCCTCACATTTCTGTGGCAGAAAGTTTTGGAATCTGAGAGGAGCCACAAATTTCCTTCCACCCAGCGTTTCCCTAAGTCTCCCGATAAAAATGATACCTCACTTGTGTGGGTAGGCCCAGCGCCCGCGACAGGAAACGCCCCAAAGAGCAACGTGGACAGATCCAAATTTTTGAAAGAAAACAGAGGTGTTTTTTGCGAAGTGCCTACCTGTAGATTTTGGCCTCTAGCTCAGCCGGCACCTAGGGAAACCTACCAAACCTGTGCATTTCTGAAAACTAGAGACCTAGGGAAATCCAAGGAGGGGTGACTTGCGCGGCTTGGACCAGGTTCTGTTACCCATAATCCTTTGCAAACCTCAAAATTTGGCTAAAAACACATGTTCCTCACATTTCTGTGATAGAAAGTTCTGGAATCTGAGAGGAGCCACAAATGTCCTTCCACCCAGCGTTCCCCCAAGTCTCCCGATAAAAATGATACCTCACTTGTTTGGGTAGGCCTAGCGCCCGCGACAGGAAACGCCCCAAAGCGCAACGTGGACATATCCAAAATTTTGAAAGAAAAACAGAGGTGTTTTTTGCGAAGTGCCTACCTGTAGATTTTGGCCTCTAGCTCAGCCGGCACCTAGGGAAACCTACCAAACCTGTGCATTTCTGAAAACTAGAGATCTAGGGGAATCCAAGGAGGGGTGACTTGCGGGGCTCGGACCAGGTTCTGTTACCCAGAATCCTTTGCAAACCTCAAAATTTGGCTAAAAAACACATGTTCCTCACATTTCTGTGGCAGAAAGTTCTGGAATCTGAGAGAAGCCACAAATTTCCTTCCACCCAGCGTTCCCCCAAGTCTCCCGATAAAAATGATACCTCACTTGTGTGGGTAGGCCTAGCGCCCGCGACAGGAAACGCCCCAAAGCCCAACGTGGACACATCCAAATTTTTGGAAGAAAACAGAGGTGTTTTTTGCGAAGTGCCTACCTGTAGATTTTGGCCTCTAGCTCAGCCGGCACCTAGGGAAACCTACCAAACCTGTGCATTTTTTGAAAACTATAGACCTAGGGGAATCCAAGGAGGGGTGACTTGCGGGGCTCGGACCAGGTTCTGTTACCCAGAATCCTTTGCAAACCTCAAAATTTGGCTAAAAAAACACATGTTCCTCACATTTCTGTGGCAGAAAGTTTTGGAATCTGAGAGGAGCCACAAATTTCCTTCCACCCAGCGTTTCCCTAAGTCTCCCCATAAAAATGATACCTCACTTGTGTGGGTAGGCCTAGCGCCTGCGACAGGAAACGCCCCAAAGCGCAATGTGGACACATCCACATTTTTTAAAGAAAACAGAGGTGTTTTTTGCGAAGTGCCTACCTGTAGATTTTGGCCTCTAGCTCAGCCGCCACCTAGGAAAATCTACCAAACCTGTGCATTTCTGAAAACTAGAGTTCTAGGGGAATCCAAGATGGGGTAACTTGCAAAGCTCGGACCAGGTTCTGTTACCCAGAATCCTTTGCAAACCTCAAAATTTGGCTAAAAAACACATGTTCCTCACATTTCTCTGGCATAAAGTTCTGGAATCTGAGAGGAGCCACAAATTTCCTTCCACCCAGCGTTCCCCCAAGTCTCCCGATAAAAATGATACCTCACTTGTGTGGGTAGGCCTAGCGCCCGCAACAGGAAACGCCCCAAAGCGCAACGTGGACACATCCAAATTTTTGAAAGAAAACAGGTGTTTTTTGCGAAGTGCCTCCCTGTAGATTTAAGCCTCTAGCTCAGCGGGCACTTAGGGAAACCTACCAAACCTGTGCATTTCTGAAAACTAGAGACCTAGGGGAATCCAAGGAGGGGTGACTTGCTGGGGTTGGACCAGGTTCTGTTACCCAGAATCCTTTGCAAACCTCAAAATTTGGCTAAAAACACATGTTCCTCACATTTCTGTGGCAGAAAGTTCTGGAATCTGAGAGGAGCCACAAATTTCCTTCTACCCAGCGTTCCCCCAAGTCTCCCGATAAAAATGATACCTCACTTGTGTGGGTAGGCCTAGCGCCCGCGACAGGAAACGCCCCAAAGCGCAACGTGGACACATCCAAATTTTTGAAAGAAAACAGAGGTGTTTTTTGCGAAGTGCCTACCTGTAGATTTTGGCCTCTAGCTCAGCCGGCACCTAGGGAAACCTACCAAAACTGTGCATTTTTTGAAAACTAGAGACCTAGGGGAATCCAAGGAGGGGTGACTTGCGGGGCTCGGACCAGGTTCTGTTACCCAGAATCCTTTGCAAACGTCAAAATTTGGCTAAAAAAACACATGTTCCTCACATTTCTGTGGCAGAAAGTTCTGGAATCTGAGAGGAGCAACAATTTCCTTCCACCCAGCGTTCCCCCAAGTCTCCCGATAAAAATGATACCTCACTTGTGTGGGTAGGCCTAGCGCCCGCGACAGGAAACGCCCCAAAGCGCAACGTGGACACATCCACATTTTTGGAAGAAAACAGAGGTGTTTTTTGCGAAGTGCCTACCTGTAGATTTTGGCCTCTAGCTCAGCCGGCACCTAGGGAAACCTACCAAACCTGTGCATTTCTGAAAACTAGAGACCTAGGGGAATCCAAGGAGGGGTGACTTGCGGGGTTCGGACCAGGTTCTGTTACCCAGAATCCTTTGCAAACCTCAAAATTTGGCTAAAAAAACACATGTTCCTCACATTTCTGTGGCAGAAAGTTTTGGAATCTGAGAGGAGCCACAAATTTCCTTCCACCCAGCGTTTCCCTAAGTCTCCCGATAAAAATGATACCTCACTTGTGTGGGTAGGCCCAGCGCCCGCGACAGGAAACGCCCCAAAGAGCAACGTGGACAGATCCAAATTTTTGAAAGAAAACAGAGGTGTTTTTTGCGAAGTGCCTACCTGTAGATTTTGGCCTCTAGCTCAGCCGCCACCTAGGGAAACCTACCAAACCTGTGCATTTCTGAAAACTAGAGACCTAGGGAAATCCAAGGAGGGGTGACTTGCGGGCTCGGACCAGGTTCTGTTACCCGGATCCTTTGCAAACCTCAAAATTTGGCTAAAAAACACATGTTCCTCACATTTCTGTGGCATAAAGTTCTGGAATCTGAGAGGAGCCACAAATTTCCTTCCACCCAGCGTTCCCCCAAGTCTCCCGATAAAAATGATACCTCACTTGTGTGGGTAGGCCTAGCGCCCGCAACAGGAAACGCCCCAAAGCGCAACGTGGACACATCCAAATTTTTGAAAGAAAACAGGTGTTTTTTGCGAAGTGCCTCCCTGTAGATTTAAGCCTCTAGCTCAGCGGGCACTTAGGGAAACCTACCAAACCTGTGCATTTCTGAAAACTAGAGACCTAGGGGAATCCAAGGAGGGGTGACTTGCTGGGGTTGGACCAGGTTCTGTTACCCAGAATCCTTTGCAAACCTCAAAATTTGGCTAAAAACACATGTTCCTCACATTTCTGTGGCAGAAAGTTCTGGAATCTGAGAGGAGCCACAAATTTCCTTCTACCCAGCGTTCCCCCAAGTCTCCCGATAAAAATGATACCTCACTTGTGTGGGTAGGCCTAGCGCCCGCGACAGGAAACGCCCCAAAGCGCAACGTGGACACATCCAAATTTTTGAAAGAAAACAGAGGTGTTTTTTGCGAAGTGCCTACCTGTAGATTTTGGCCTCTAGCTCAGCCGGCACCTAGGGAAACCTACCAAAACTGTGCATTTTTTGAAAACTAGAGACCTAGGGGAATCCAAGGAGGGGTGACTTGCGGGGCTCGGACCAGGTTCTGTTACCCAGAATCCTTTGCAAACGTCAAAATTTGGCTAAAAAAACACATGTTCCTCACATTTCTGTGGCAGAAAGTTCTGGAATCTGAGAGGAGCAACAATTTCCTTCCACCCAGCGTTCCCCCAAGTCTCCCGATAAAAATGATACCTCACTTGTGTGGGTAGGCCTAGCGCCCGCGACAGGAAACGCCCCAAAGCGCAACGTGGACACATCCACATTTTTGGAAGAAAACAGAGGTGTTTTTTGCGAAGTGCCTACCTGTAGATTTTGGCCTCTAGCTCAGCCGGCACCTAGGGAAACCTACCAAACCTGTGCATTTCTGAAAACTAGAGACCTAGGGGAATCCAAGGAGGGGTGACTTGCGGGGTTCGGACCAGGTTCTGTTACCCAGAATCCTTTGCAAACCTCAAAATTTGGCTAAAAAAACACATGTTCCTCACATTTCTGTGGCAGAAAGTTTTGGAATCTGAGAGGAGCCACAAATTTCCTTCCACCCAGCGTTTCCCTAAGTCTCCCGATAAAAATGATACCTCACTTGTGTGGGTAGGCCCAGCGCCCGCGACAGGAAACGCCCCAAAGAGCAACGTGGACAGATCCAAATTTTTGAAAGAAAACAGAGGTGTTTTTTGCGAAGTGCCTACCTGTAGATTTTGGCCTCTAGCTCAGCCGCCACCTAGGGAAACCTACCAAACCTGTGCATTTCTGAAAACTAGAGACCTAGGGAAATCCAAGGAGGGGTGACTTGCGGGCTCGGACCAGGTTCTGTTACCCGGATCCTTTGCAAACCTCAAAATTTGGCTAAAAAACACATGTTCCTCACATTTCTGTGGCAGAAAGTTCTGGAATCTGAGAGGAGCCACAAATTTCCTTCCACCCAGCGTTCCCCCAAGTCTCCCGATAAAATTGATACCTCACTTGTGTGGGTAGGCCTAGCGCCCGCGACAGGAAACGCCCCAAAGCGCAACGTGGACACATCCAAATTTTTGAAAGAAAACAGAGGTGTTTTTTGCGAAGTGCCTACCTGTAGATTTTGGCCTCTAGCTCAGCCGGCACCTAGGTAAACCTACCAAACCTGTGCATTCCTGAAAACTAGAGACCTAGGGGAATCCAAGGAGGGGTGACTTGCGGGGTTTGGACCAGGTTCTGTTACCCAGAATTCTTTGCAAACCTCAAAATTTGGCTAAAAAACACATGTTCCTCACATTTCTGTGGCAGAAAGTTCTGGAATCTGAGAGGAGCCACAAACTTCCTTCCACCCAGCGTTCCCCCAAGTCTCCCGATAAAAATGATACCTCACTTGTGGTGGTAGGCCTAGCGCCCGCGACAGTAAACGCCCCAAAGCGCAACGTGGACACATCCAAATTTTTGGAAGAAAACAGAGGTGTTTTTTGCGAAGTGCCTACCTGTAGATTTTGGCCTCTAGCTCAGCCGGCACCTAGGGAAACCTACCAAACCTGTGCATTTCTGAAAACTAGAGACCTAGGGGAATCCAAGGAGGGGTGACTTGTGGGGCTCGGACCAGGTTCTGTTACCCAGAATCCTTTGCAAACCTCAAAATTTGGCTAAAAAAACACATGTTCCTCAAATTTCTGTGGCAGAAAGTTTTGGAATCTGAGAGGAGCCACAAATTTCCTTCCACCCAGCGTTTCCCTAAGTCTCCCGATAAAAATGATACCTCACTTGTGTGGGTAGGCCCAGCGCCCGCGACAGGAAACGCCCCAAAGAGCAACGTGGACACATCCAAATTTTTGAAAGAAAACAGAGGTGTTTTTTGCGAAGTGCCTACCTGTAGATTTTGGATTCTAGCTCAGCCGGCACCTAGGGAAACCTACCAAACCTGTGCATTTCTGAAAACTAGAGACCTAGGGAAATCCAAGGAGGGGTGACTTGCGGGGCTCGGACCAGGTTCTGTTACCCAGAATCCTTTGCAAACCTCAAAATTTGGCTAAAAAACACATGTTCCTCACATTTCTGTGGCAGAAAGTTCTGGAATCTGAGAGGAGCCACAAATTTCCATTCCACCCAGCGTTCCCCCAAGTCTCCCGATAAAAATTATACCTCACTTGTGTGGGTAGGCCTAGCGCCCGCGACAGGAAACGCCCCAAAGCGCAACGTGGACACATCCAAATTTTTTAAAGAAAACAAGAAAACAGAGGTGTTTTTTGCGAAGTGCCTACCTGTAGATTTTGGCCTCTAGCTCAGCCGGCACCTAGGGAAACCTATCAAACCTGTGCATTTCTGAAAACTAGAGATCTAGGGGAATCCAAGGAGGGGTGACTTGCGGGGCTCGGACCAGGTTCTGTTACCCAGAATCCTTTGCAAACCTCAAAATTTGGCTAAAAAAACACATGTGCCTCACATTTCTGTGGCAGAAAGTTCTGGAATCTGAGAGGAGCCACAAATTTCCTTCCACCCAGCGTTCCCCCAAGTCTCCCGATAAAAATGATACCTCACTTGTGTGGGTAGGCCTAGCGCCCGCGACAGGAAATGCCCCAAAGCGCAACGTGGACACATCCACATTTTTGAAAGAAAACAGAGGTGTTTTTTGCGAAGTGCCTACCTGTAGATTTTGGCCTCTAGCTCAGCCGGCACCTAGGGAAACCTACCAAACCTGTGCATTTCTGAAAACTAGAGACCTAGGGGAATCCAAGGAGGGGTGACTTGCGGGGTTCGGACCAGGTTCTGTTACCCAGAATCCTTTGCAAACCTCAAAATTTGGCTAAAAAAACACATGTTCCTCACATTTCTGTGGCAGAAAGTTTTGGAATCTGAGAGGAGCCACAAATTTCCTTCCACCCAGCGTTTCCCTAAGTCTCCCGATAAAAATGATACGTCACTTGTGTGGGTAGGCCCAGCGCCCGCGACAGGAAACGCCCCAAAGAGCAACGTGGACAGATCCAAATTTTTGAAAGAAAACAGAGGTGTTTTTTGCGAAGTGCCTACCTGTAGATTTTGGCCTCTAGCTCAGCCGGCACCTAGGGAAACCTACCAAACCTGTGCATTTCTGAAAACTAGAGACCTAGGGAAATCCAAGGAGGGGTGACTTGCGGGCTCGGACCAGGTTCTGTTACCCGGATCCTTTGCAAACCTCAAAATTTGGCTAAAAAACACATGTTCCTCACATTTCTGTGGCAGAAAGTTCTGGAATGTGAGAGGAGCCACAAATTTCCTTCCACCCAGCGTTCCCCCAAGTCTCCCGATAAAAATGATACCTCACTTGTGTGGGTAGGCCTAGCGCCCGCGACAGGAAACGCCCCAAAGCGCAACGTGGACACATCCAAATTTTTGAAAGAAAACAGAGGTGTTTTTTGCGAAGTGCCTACCTGTAGATTTTGGCCTCTAGCTCAGCCGGCACCTAGGTAAACCTACCAAACCTGTGCATTCCTGAAAACTAGAGACCTAGGGGAATCCAAGGAGGGGTGACTTGCGGGGTTTGGACCAGGTTCTGTTACCCAGAATTCTTTGCAAACCTCAAAATTTGGCTAAAAAACACATGTTCCTCACATTTCTGTGGCAGAAAGTTCTGGAATCTGAGAGGAGCCACAAACTTCCTTCCACCCAGCGTTCCCCCAAGTCTCCCGATAAAAATGATACCTCACTTGTGGTGGTAGGCCTAGCGCCCGCGACAGTAAACGCCCCAAAGCGCAACGTGGACACATCCAAATTTTTGGAAGAAAACAGAGGTGTTTTTTGCGAAGTGCCTACCTGTAGATTTTGGCCTCTAGCTCAGCCGGCACCTAGGGAAACCTACCAAACCTGTGCATTTCTGAAAAGTAGAGACCTAGGGGAATCCAAGGAGGGGTGACTTGCGGGGCTCGGACCAGGTTCTGTTACCCGGATCCTTTGCAAACCTCAAAATTTGGCTAAAAAACACATGTTCCTCACATTTCTGTGGCAGAAAGTTCTGGAATCTGAGAGGAGCCACAAATTTCCTTCCACCCAGCGTTCCCCCAAGTCTCCCGATAAAAATTATACCTCACTTGTGTGGGTAGGCCTAGCGCCCGCGACAGGAAACGCCCCAAAGCGCAACGTGGACACATCCAAATTTTGGAAAGAAAACAGAGGTGTTTTTTGCGAAGTGCCTACCTGTAGATTTTGGCCTCTAGCTCAGCCGGCACCTAGGGAAACCTATCAAACCTGTGCATTTCTGAAAACTAGAGATCTAGGGGAATCCAAGGAGGGGTGACTTGCGGGGCTCGGACCAGGTTCTGTTACCCAGAATCCTTTGCAAACCTCAAAATTTGGCTAAAAAAACACATGTGCCTCACATTTCTGTGGCAGAAAGTTCTGGAATCTGAGAGGAGCCACAAATTTCCTTCCACCCAGCGTTCCTCTAAGTCTCCCGATAAAAATGATACCTCACTTGTGAGGGTAGGCCTAGCGCCCGCGACAGGAAACGCCCCACAGCCCAACGTGGACACATCCAAATTTTTGAAAGAAAACAGAGGTGTTTTTTGCGAAGTGCCTACCTGTAGATTTTGGCCTCTAGCTCAGCCGGCACTTAGTGAAACCTACCAAACCTGTGCATTTCTGAAAACTAGAGACCTAGGGGAATCCAAGGAGGGGTGACTTGCGCGGCTTGGACCAGGTTCTGTTACCCATAATCCTTTGCAAACCTCAAAATTTGGCTAAAAACACATGTTCCTCACATTTCTGTGATAGAAAGTTCTGGAATCTGAGAGGAGCCACAAATGTCCTTCCACCCAGCGTTCCCCCAAGTCTCCCGATAAAAATGATACCTCACTTGTTTGGGTAGGCCTAGCGCCCGCGACAGGAAACGCCCCAAAGCGCAACGTGGACATATCCAAAATTTTGAAAGAAAACAGAGGTGTTTTTTGCGGAGTGCCTACCTGTAGATTTTGGCCTCTAGCTCAGCCGGCACCTAGGGAAACCTACCAAACCTGTGCATTTCTGAAAACTAGAGATCTAGGGGAATCCAAGGAGGGGTGACTTGCGGGGCTCGGACCAGGTTTTGTTACCCAGAATCCTTTGCAAACCTCAAAATTTGGCTAAAAAACACATGTTCCTCACATTTCTGTGGCAGAAAGTTCTGGAATCTGAGAGAAGCCACAAATTTCCTTCCACCCAGCGTTCCCCCAAGTCTCCCGATAAAAATGATACGTCACTTGTGTGGGTAGGCCTAGCGCCCGCGACAGGAAACGCCCCAAAGCCCAACGTGGACACATCCAAATTTTTGAAAGAAAACAGAGGTGTTTTTTGCCAAGTGCCTACCTGTAGATTTTGGCCTCTAGCTCAGCCGGCACCTAGGGAAACCTACCAAACCTGTGCATTTTTTGAAAACTATAGACCTAGGGGAATCCAAGGAGGGGTGACTTGCGGGGCTCGGACCAGGTTCTGTTACCCAGAATCCTTTGCAAACCTCAAAATTTGGCTAAAAAAACACATGTTCCTCACATTTCTGTGGCAGAAAGTTTTGGAATCTGAGAGGAGCCACAAATTTCCTTCCACCCAGCGTTTCCCTAAGTCTCCCCATAAAAATGATACCTCACTTGTGTGGGTAGGCCTAGCGCCTGCGACAGGAAACGCCCCAAAGCGGAATGTGGACACATCCACATTTTTTAAAGAAAACAGAGGTGTTTTTTGCGAAGTGCCTACCTGTAGATTTTGGCCTCTAGCTCAGCCGCCACCTAGGGAAATCTACCAAACCTGTGCAGTTCTGAAAACTAGAGTTCTAGGGGAATCCAAGATGGGGTAACTTGCAAAGCTCGGACCAGGTTCTGTTACCCAGAATCCTTTGCAAACCTCAAAATTTGGCTAAAAAACACATGTTCCTCACATTTCTGTGGCATAAAGTTCTGGAATCTGAGAGGAGCCACAAATTTCCTTCCACCCAGCGTTCCCCCAAGTCTCCCGATAAAAATGATACCTGACTTGTGTGGGTAGGCCTAGCGCCCGCAACAGGAAACGCCCCAAAGCGCAACGTGGACACATCCAAATTTTTGAAAGAAAACAGGTGTTTTTTGCGAAGTGCCTCCCTGTAGATTTAACCCTCTAGCTCAGCGGGCACTTAGGGAAACCTACCAAACCTGTGCATTTCTGAAAACTAGAGACCTAGGGGAATCCAAGGAGGGGTGACTTGCGGGGCTTGGACCAGGTTCTGTTACCCAGAATCCTTTGCAAACCTCAAAATTTGGCTAAAAACACATGTTCCTCACATTTCTGTGGCAGAAAGTTCTGGAATCTGAGAGGAGCCACAAATTTCCTTCCACCCAGCGTTCCCCCAAGTCTCCCGATAAAAATGATACCTCACTTGTGTGGGTAGGCCTAGCGCCCGCGACAGGAACCGCCCCAAAGCGCAACGTGGACACATCCAAATTTTTGGAAGAAAACAGAGGTGTTTTTTGCGAAGTGCCTACCTGTAGATTTTGGCCTCTAGCTCAGCCGGCACCTAGGGAAACCTACCAAACCTGTGCATTTCTGAAAACTAGAGACCTAGGGGAATCCAAGGAGGGGTGACTTGCGGGGTTCGGACCAGGTTCTGTTACCCAGAATCCTTTGCAAACCTCAAAATTTGGCTAAAAAAACACATGTTCCTCACATTTCTGTGGCAGAAAGTTTTGGAATCTGAGAGGAGCCACAAATTTCCTTCCACCCAGCGTTTCCCTAAGTCTCCCGATAAAAATGATACCTCACTTGTGTGGGTAGGCCCAGCGCCCGCGACAAGAAACGCCCCAAAGAGCAACGTGGACAGATCCAAATTTTTGAAAGAAAACAGAGGTGTTTTTTGCGAGGTGCCTACCTGTAGATTTTGGCCTCTAGCTCAGCCGGCACCTAGGGAAACCTACCAAACCTGTGCATTTCTGAAAACTAGAGACCTAGGGAAATCCAAGGAGGGGTGACTTGCGGGGCTCGGACCAGGTTCTGTTACCCGGATCCTTTGCAAACCTCAAAATTTGGCTAAAAAACACATGTTCCTCACATTTCTGTGGCAAAAAGTTCTGGAATCTGAGAGGAGCCACAAATTTCCTTCCACCCAGCGTTCCCCCAAGTCTCCCGATAAAAATGATACCTCACTTGTGTGGGTAGGCCTAGCGCCCGCGACAGGAAACGCCCCAAAGCGCAACGTGGACACATCCAAATTTTTGAAAGAAAACAGAGGTGTTTTTTGCGAAGTGCCTACCTGTAGATTTTGGCCTCTAGCTCAGCCGGCACCTAGGGAAACCTACCAAACCTGTGCATTTTTTGAAAACTATGGACCTAGGGGAATCCAAGGAGGGGTGACTTGCGTGGCTCGGACCAGGTTCTGTTACCCAGAATCCTTTGCAAACCTCAAAATTTGGCTAAAAAAACAGATGTGCCTAACATTTCTGTGGCAGAAAGTTCTGGAATCTGAGAGGAGCCACAAATTTCCTTCCACCCAGCGTTCCTCCAAGTCTCCCGATAAAAATGATATCTCACTTGTTTGGGTAGGCCTAGCGCCCGTGACAGAATTCGCGCCAAAGCACAACGTGGATACATCCAAATTTTTGAAAGAAAACAGAGGTGTTTTTTGCGAAGTGCCTACATGTAGATTTTGGCCTCTAGCTCAGCCGGCACTTAGTGAAACCTACCAAACCTGTGCATTTCTGAAAACTAGAGACCTAGGGGAATCCAAGTAGGGGTGACTTGCGCGGCTTGGACCAGGTTCTGTTACCCAGAATCCTTTGCAAACCTCAAAATTTGGCTAAAAACACATGTTCCTCACATTTCTGTGACAGAAAGTTCTGGAATCTGAGAGGAGCCACAAATGTCCTTCCACCCAGCGTTCCCCCAAGTCTCCCGATAAAAATGATACCTCACTTGTTTGGGTAGGCCTAGCGCCCGCGACAGGAAACGCCCCAAAGCGCAACGTGGACATATCCAAAATTTTGAAAGAAAACAGAGGTGTTTTTTGCGAAGTGCCTACCTGTAGATTTTGGCCTCTAGCTCAGCCGGCAACTCGGGAAACCTACCAAACCTGTGCATTTCTGAAAACTAGAGACCTAGGGGAATCCAAGGAGGGGTGACTTGCGGGGATCAGACCAGGTTCTGTTACCCAGAATCCTTTGCAAACCTCAAAATTTGGCTAAAAAAACACATGTTCCTCACATTTCTGTGGCAGAAAGTTCTGGAATCTGAGAGGAGCCACAAATTTCCTTCTACCCAGCGTTCCCCCAAGTCTCCCGATAAAAATGATACCTCACTTGTGTGGGTAGGCCTAGCGCCCGCGACTGGAAATGCCCCAAAGCCCAACGTGGACACATCCAAATTTTTGAAAGAAAACAGAGGTGTTTTTTACGAAGTGCCTACCTGTAGATTTTGGCCTCTAGCTCAGCCGGCACCTAGGGAAACCTACAAAATCTGTGCATTTTTTGAAAACTATAGACCTAGGGGAATCCAAGGAGGGGTGACTTGCGGGGCTCGGACCAGGTTCTGTTACCCAGAATCCTTTGCAAACCTCAAAATTTGGCTAAAAAAACACATGTTCCTCACATTTCTGTGGCAGAAAGTTTTGGAATCTGAGAGGAGCCACACATTTCCTTCCACCCAGCGTTTCCCTAAGTCTCCCCATAAAAATGATACCTCACTTGTGTGGGTAGGCCTAGCGCCTGCGACAGGAAACGCCCCAAAGCGCAACGTGGACACATCCACATTTTTTAAAGAAAACAGAGGTGTTTTTTGCGAAGTGCCTACCTGTAGATTTTGGCCTCTAGCTCAGCCGCCACCTAGGGAAATCTACCAAACCTGTGCATTTCTGAAAACTAGAGTTCTAGGGGAATCCAAGATGGGGTAACTTGCAAAGCTCGGACCAGGTTCTGTTACCCAGAATCCTTTGCAAACCTCAAAATTTGGCTAAAAAACACATGTTCCTCATATTTCTGTGGCATAAAGTTCTGGAATCTGAGAGGAGCCACAAATTTCCTTCCACCCAGCGTTCCCCCAAGTCTCCCGATAAAAATGATACCTCACTTGTGTGGGTAGGCCTAGAGCCCGCAACAGGAAACGCCCCAAAGCGCAACGTGGACACATCCAAATTTTTTAAAGAAAACAGAGGTGTTTTTTGCGAAGTGCCTACCTGTAGATTTAAGCCTCTAGCTCAGGGGGCACTTAGGGAAACCTACCAAACCTGTGCATTTCTGAAAACTAGAGACCTAGGGGAATCCAAGGAGCGGTGACTTGCGGGGCTTGGACCAGGTTCTGTTACCCAGAATTCTTTGCAAACCTCAAAATTTGGCTAAAAACACATGTTCCTCACATTTCTGTGGCAGAAAGTTCTGGAATCTGAGAGGAGCCACAAATTTCCTTCCACCCAACGTTCCCCCAAGTCTCCCGATAAAAATGATACCTCACTTGTGTGGGTAGGCCTAGCGCCCGCGACAGGAAATGCCCCAAAGCGCAACGTGGACACATCCAAATTTTTGGAAGAAAACAGAGGTGTTTTTTGCGAAGTGCCTACCTGTAGATTTTGGCCTCTAGCTCAGCCGGCACCTAGGGAAACCTACCAAACCTGTGCATTTCTGAAAACTAGAGACCTAGGGGAATCCAAGGAGGGGTGACTTGCGGGGGTCGGACCAGGTTCTGTTACCCAGAATCCTTTGCAAACCTCAACATTTGGCTAAAAAACACATGTTCCTCACATTTCTGTGGCAGAAAGTTTTGGAATCTGAGAGGAGCCACAAATTTCCTTCCACCCAGCGTTTCCCTAAGTCTCCCGATAAAAATGATACCTCACTTGTGTGGGTAGGCCCAGCGCCCGCGACAGGAAACGCCCCAAAGAGCAACGTGGACACATCCAAATTTTTGAAAGAAAACAGAGGTGTTTTTTGCGAAGTGCCTACCTGTAGATTTTGGCCTCTAGCTCAGCCGGCACCTAGGGAAACCTACCAAACCTGTGCATTTCTGAAAACTTGAGACCTAGGGAAATCCAAGGAGGGGTGACTTGCGGGGCTCGGACCAGGTTCTGTTACCCGGATCCTTTGCAAACCTCAAAATTTGGCTAAAAAACACATGTTCCTCACATTTCTGTGGCAGAAAGTTCTGGAATCTGAGAGGAGCCACAAATTTCCTTCCACCCAGGGTTCCCCCAAGTCTCCCGATAAAAATGATACCTCACTTGTGTGGGTAGGCCTAGCGCCCGCGACAGGAAACGCCCCAAAGCGCAACGTGGACACATCCACATTTTTGAAAGAAAACAGAGGTGTTTTTTGCGAAGTGCCTACCTGTAGATTTTGGCCTCTAGCTCAGCTGGCACCTAGGGAAACCTACCAAACCTGTGCATTTCTGAAAACTAGAGACCTAGGGGAATCCAAGGAGGGGTGACTTGCGGGGCTCGGACCAGGTTCTGTTACCCAGAATCCTTTGCAAACCTCAAAATTTGGCTAAAAAAACACATGTTCCTCACATTTCTGTGGCAGAAAGTTCTGGAATCTGAGAGGAGCCACAAATTTCCTTCCACCCAGCGTTCCCCCAAGTCTCCCGATAAAAATGATACCTCACTTGTGTGGGTAGGCCTAGCGCCCGCGACAGGAAACGCCCCAAAGCGCAACGTGGACACATCCAAATTTTTGAAAGAAAACAGAGGTGTTTTTTGCGAAGTGCCTACCTGTAGATTTTGGCCTCTAGCTCAGCCGGCACCTAGGGAAGCCTAACAAACCTGTGCATTTCTGAAAACTAGAGACCTAGGAGAATCCAAGGAGGGGTGACTTGCAGGGCTCGGACCAGGTTCTGTTACCCAGAATCCTTTGCAAACCTCAAAATTTGGCTAAAAAAACACATGTTCCTCACATTTCTGTGGCAGAAAGTTCTGGAATCTGAGAGGAGCCACAAATTTCCTTCCATACAGCATTCCCCCAAGTCTCCCGATAAAAATGATACCTCACTTGTGTGGGTAGGCCTAGCGCCCGCGACAGGAAACGCCCAAAAGCGCAACGTGGACACATCCAAATTTTTGGAAGAAAACAGAGGTGTTTTTTGCGAAGTGCCTACCTGTAGATTTTGGCCTCTAGCTCAGCCGGCACCTAGGGAAACCTACCAAACCTGTGCATTTCTGAAAACTAGAGACCTAGGGGAATCCAAGGAGGGGTGACTTGCGGGGCTCGGACCAGGTTCTGTTACCCAGAATCCTTTGCATACCTCAAAATTTGGCTAAAAAAACCCATGTTCCTCACATTTCTGTGGCAGAAAGTTCTGGAATCTGAGAGGAGCCACAAATTTCCTTCCACCCAGCATTCCCTTAAGTCTCCCGATAAAAATGATACCTCACTTGTGTGGGTAGGCCTAGCGCCCGCGACAGGAAACGCCCCAAAGCGCAACGTGGACACATCCAAATTTTTGGAAGAAAACAGAGGTGTTTTTTGCGAAGTGCCTACCTGTAGATTTTGGCCTCTAGCTCAGCCGGCACCTAGGGAAACCTACCAAACCTGTGCATTTCTGAAAACTAGAGACCTAGGGGAATCCAAGGAGGGGTGACTTGCGGGGCTCGGACCAGGTTCTGTTACCCAGAATCCTTTGCATACCTCAAAATTTGGCTAAAAAAACACATGTTCCTCACATTTCTGTGGCAGAAAGTTCTGGAATCTGAGAGGAGCCACAAATTTCCTTCTACCCAGCGTTCCCCCAAGTCTCCCGATAAAAATGATACCTCACTTGTGTGGGTAGGCCTAGCGCCCGCGACAGGAAACGCCCCAAAGCGCAACGTGGACACATCCAAATTTTTGAAAGAAAACAGAGGTGTTTTTTGCGAAGTGCCTACCTGTAGATTTTGGCCTCTAGCTCAGCCGGCACCTAGGGAAACCTACCAAACCTGTGCATTTTTTTAAAACTAGAGACCTAGGGGAATCCAAGGAGGGGTGACTTGCGGGGCTCGGACCAGGTTCTGTTACCCAGAATCCTTTGCAAACCTCAAAATTTGGCTAAAAAACACATGTTCCTCACATTTCTGTGGCAGAAAGTTCTGGAATCTGAGAGGAGCCACACATTTCCTTCCACCCAGCGTTCCCCCAAGTCTCCCGATAAAAATGATACCTGACTTGTGTGGGTAGGCCTAGCGCCCGCGACAGAATTCGCGCCAAAGCGCAACGTGGACACATCCAAATTTTTAAAAGAAAACAGAGGTGTTTTTTGCGAAGTGCCTACCTGTAGATTTTGGCCTCTAGCTCAGCTGGCACTTAGGGAAACCTACCAAACCTGTGCATTTCTGAAAACTAGAGACCTAGGGGAATCCAAGGAGGGGTGACTTGCGGGGTTTGGACCAGGTTCTGTTACCCAGAATTCTTTGCAAACCTCAAAATTTGGCTAAAAAACACATGTTCCTCACATTTCTGTGGCAGAAAGTTCTGGAATCTGAGAGGAGCCACAAATTTCCTTCCACCCAGCGTTCCCCCAAGTCTCACGATAAAAATGATACCTCACTTGTGTGGGTAGGCCTAGCGCCCGCGACAGGAAACGCCCCAAAGCGCAACGTGGACACATCCAAATTTTTGAAAGAAAACAGAGGTGTTTTTTGCTAAGTGCCTACCTGTAGATTTTGGTCTCTTGCTCAGCCGGCACCTAGGGCAGCCTAACAAACCTGTGCATTTCTGAAAACTAGAGACCTAGGAGAATCCAAGGAGGGGTGACTTGCGGGGCTCGGACCAGGTTCTGTTGCCCAGAATCCTTTGCAAACCTCAAAATTTGGCTAAAAAAACACATGTTCCTCACATTTCTGTGGCAGAAAGTTCTGGAATCTGAGAGGAGCCACAAATTTCCTTCCACCCAGCATTCCCCCAAGTCTCCCGATAAAAATGATACCTCACTTGTGTGGGTAGGCCTAGCGCCCGCGACAGGAAATGCCCCAAAGCCCAACGTGGACACATCCAAATTTTTGGAAGAAAACAGAGGTGTTTTTTGTGAAGTGCCTACCTGTAGATTGTGGCCTCTAGCTCAGCGGGCACCTAGGGAAACCTACCAAACCTGTGCATTTCTGAAAGCTAGAGACCTAGGGAAATCCAAGGAGGGGTGACTTGCGGGGCTCGGACCAGGTTCTGTTACCCAGAATCCTTTGCATACCTCAAAATTTGGCTAAAAAAACCCATGTTCCTCACATTTCTGTGGCAGAAAATTCTGGAATCTGAGAGGAGCCACAAATTTCCTTCTACCCAGCGTTCCCCCAAGTCTCCCGATAAAAATGATACCTCACTTGTGTGGGTAGGCCTAGCGCCCGCGACAGGAAACGCCCCAAAGCGCAACGTGGACACATCCACATTTTTGAAAGAAAACAGAGGTGTTTTTTGCGAAGTGCCTACCTGTAGATTTTGGCCTCTAGCTCAGCGGGCACTTAGGGAAACCTACCAAACCTGTGCATTTCTGAAAACTAGAGACCTAGGAGAATCCAAGGAGGGGTGACTTGCGGGGCTCGGACCAGGTTCTGTTACCCAGAATCCTTTGCAAACCTCAAAATTTGGCTAAAAAAACACATGTTCCTCACATTTCTGTGGCGGAAAGTTCTGGAAT